>NW_028301046.1:3835000-4100000 GCF_049000335.1 Polistes dominula | reverse complement strand
ATACTCGTACGTTCTCTCTCTCTCTCTCTCTCTCTTTTTCTTTCTCTTACTCTTTTTTGCTCTAGGTTCTTTTATTTTTAGTTTTTTGTTTTCTTTTTTTTTTTTATTTCATTGGTCGAAAGATTCCCGTTTCGAAGATGATCATAACGCTAAAGCTTACCTACCTAACAAGAACAACGTTCCAAAGTTCCTTGACAAGGAAAGAATCTGACGACGATGACGACGACGACGACGACGACGACGATGATGACGACGACAGTGTGCATTGTCCTGGCCGACGATAAAAGCTTTCGCATCGTTACGAATGTGTGTGTGTGTGTGTTTTATATAACGTGTGTGTATGTGTGTACCTAGAATAGAAAAGAAAAAAAAAGAGAAAGAGATAGATAAAGATAAAGAGAAAGAGAGAGGAGGGTAGAGAGAAATGCGAGGTAAAGTAAAGAGAGTAAAAAATAAAAGAGTGAGAGAGAGAGAGAAGAAAAAAAACATGGACGGAGATCGGGTGCAGCAGATAAAGAGGTCGACAATAATGCTCTCAGTACACCCTGAATCCCATAGCAGCGAACACAGCGGGCGGCCATTATATTGTTTTACCTTTGTATCTCAGCTAGCGATCGGCAAATACGCTGCAACGGAGCGAACGTTTTCTATATATATAAATATATATATATATATATATATAGGATGATGGCGGTGGGAGAAACGAATGAAAGAGAGAAGAGGGTAGGTAGCAGCTATCGAAGGACGAAGTACTTTACGAAATGGCGATGTGCCTTTCGAATACGACAATCTTTTCAACTAAATCCTCCTATCGAATTTATATTATTTTATTTAGTTTTTGTTTTGATTAATATGTAAGATAAATATGTATATACATATATATTTAGATGCGATATTGAATGAAAGATTAAGAATAATAATATTTTAATAATCTTAATATTAAAAGCGTAAACTCTAAAAGATGCCACAACTAAACTCAAATTAACGAAATAATAAAATAAGTATAAATATATTATATTATTATAATATAATATTTATAATATATAATAATAAGTGTGTGTGTGTGTGTGTAAATATTATATTATTAATTAATAATATAATAAAATATAATCAGTAATAGTAAATTAAAAATAAATAAGAGGGATACAATTTAATCCTAAACAATTAAGTTATGAATCAAAACAAAAACTGAATATAATGATAATATTCATAATATTAATTATATATTAATTGATAAATTATTGATAATATATTGAAACAATCTCAAATTATTATTTATCTTTCTATAAAATGTTAAATAAATTTTATTAACCATAATTTTTATGATCCATGCTCTAAGATAAAATGAAAGATCGGGGAAAGGATTGAGAAGACTATGAGAAAATGGTGGACCAAGAATGAGAAAGAAGAGGAACAAGAGGAAGAGTTAGTACTGGAGGTTGCATGGGTAGAGCATGTCAGCGATATTGAAATCCTAGGAAGGAATTCCGGACTCGTGTCCTCTTTTTTCTTTTTTTTTCTCTTTTTTTTCCTCTCTTCATTCACCATCGTGGCGTCCGTGCGGGGTTTGGAAGGTGAAAAAACAATGGTCGCACGACCCGAACCCCTTTTTTTCGTTTCGATCAACGCGCGGAACCTTCTCTTCTGCTCCTCCTTTACTTTCCCCCTTCCCCCCCTCAAAACTTCCCAATCCAACTTCCAACCCCCCACCTAACCAACCCTTTCCCACCCACCACTCTTCTTTCTTCTTCCACGTTCGCTGAATTTTCTCTCTCTCTCTTTTTTTTTCTTTTTATATTCTGTCCTCAGCACCCTCTCTCTCTCTTTCTATCTCTCTCTTTCTCTTTCCCTCGCGTGGAATTCTTCTACATGCCGTTGCATCGTCTCGTCTCGTGCAAACCGGCACAATGCATCCCTGGGACGCATTGTGGATCGGTCTCACCAGACACCCCAGTGACGATGATGACGTCAACAACGACGACGACGTTGACGACGTTGACGAGAATTGCGATTTTGTTACCAAAAGACCTTCTAGATCTTCTAGTCTTCACGTCTCACTAGATTTTTTTAGTTATTTATTATCTGAAGTATAGTTTATACACACATTTATATAAATTCGGATACGCGAATTTGATTTGCTAAAGAAAAATATCGTTGTTGATTGAAATTTTGAATCTACGTACAATTTGTTCCTTCAAATCAGCAACAAAATTATTAGGGCAATCGTACAATTACGGATTAGGAAAAATTTCTATTGATCGTTGTAAAATATATGTAACGTATCAAAATTATCAAACGAATTTATATAATTTCTAAACCTCTACGAAATATTCTTCGTACAAACCGATATATTTATTTATATAGTTATTTTCTTTTGCAGGAGATAAAGAAGGGGTTGCAAGTGGGATGATCATACGAAGATCGTATAAGACTATATATGTATATATATATATATATATATATATATATATATATATATATATATATATACATACATTTATACGTGTGTATTTGAAATCGAAAGAAGAGCCTAGAGGTGGTGCGATGATTGCGTTGTAATCTGCTTTCGCTTTGCTTTCGTACGAAGGGTTGGAATAGAGTATGGTTGTTACCCGGAGGCATGGTTGGGTCCTCTATCTCTCTCTCTCTCTCTCTCTCTCTCTCTCTCTCTCTCTCGATAACATCTATCGAGAACAGTCGAGAAAGAGAGAGAGAGAGAGAGAGAGAGAGAAATATATATATGTATATATACATATATGTATACCATGTTCAGAAGAGAGAAACAACCCTCCTGACACGAGTTATCCTATAAACGGTAGGAAACGCACCCCCGCGCTCAAATCTACGGATAATCCGGCCCCGGGGGCCCGCGTGTGGTTGAACGTTCGCAACAGTTACCATATTTGATTGTGCCCCCTTCCTACCAACGTGGAATACGAAATGATGTTCTAGCTGAAGATCAGAGGACCTGTCTTTGCCATTCCGTTGGTGTTCCTATATATTTGCTCCGAAAAAAAGAGAAAAGAAAGGAAATCAAAAAAACAACAAAATATACAAGACAAAAATATTCTTATTTTTCTTCAACACGGTATAAAGATTACTTTCCAAAATAATTACAAATAAATCAATTTAATGACGTATTATTGATGCATCTAAAGTCACGATTAAATTAATTATCAGATATATTTGTTTAGAGAAAAAAATAATATACTATATATAGTATTGTTTAAATATTAATAAAAAAAAAAGGATTAATTTTCAAGACACAAAAAAACAAATATGTTTATATATGAAACAAATTCTGAACAACATAATATATCAAAATAATAGACACACGCGTGATTTTCACCTGATCGATGAATTACAATTCTCTCTCACTATCCTTTCTCTCTTTATACGTTTTGTTGTACGACATACCGTGAGGAAAAATAGTGAGAGAGAAATCGTGCGTTTGATGTCACGGCAAAAGGGAACGTAGGCGCGACGAAAAGGGGAATAGAAAATACAGAGAGAAAGAGAAAGAGAGAGAGAGAAAGAGGGGTGGTGAGTGGTGAGTGGTGAGAGTGGGTGGTTGACTGGGTAGGTGAGATGGTACAAGGGGTTGTAGTTTCGCGTCGGTCGGACGGTCGGTTGGTCGAGCGTAACCACGTTTGTCTATACTCACCCTGTAGTCCTCTCACCTCTCCTTCCCCCACCAACCCCCTTCCTCTCCTCATCCCCTTTTCCTACTCTTTACTTGTGTCTCTCTTTCTCTCTCTCTCTCTCTCTCGTTCTCTTTCTCTTTCTCTGGGTTCTCTTTCCGCACCCCCTTATTCCGTGTTTAAACGTTACAATTATTACCGGAAAAGCGCTGCACACGCATGCGGTAAACCGCCGCGGAACAACCACCAAACGGAATTACATTGATATTAGTATTGTTTCGGCTGGGAGATTAATTAATTAAAACGCTCTTCCATATATACGCGGCACGACCCTTTCCCGCCTACTTTCCCGCCTCTCGTATTTACCCATTTACCATGTACGTACATATGTATTACATATATGTGGGATGTGTATGTGTGTTTGTACGTATATGAAAATATGTAGGTGGTGCAACAAATTACTTGGTGGACGAAAATCGACCCAATCCTTGGAAAAAAAATCTACAATCTGATGTTTAAATTATTCCTCATCGAATGATGAATTTTTTTCTTTTTTTATTGTCTAATTCATTATAATAATAATAATTGAATGTTTTTATTTATTAGAATAACAATTCTTTTTGAAGATGTCATAAGAACATTTCTTGTTGATGTAAAATAAAATTGTTTGAAGTATAAATAAATGCTCGTGTTAACGAAATGATATCGGATAGGTAAGATGCGATTATTTCTAAAAATACAACGTTGAAAAGGAAAAAGAAGAAAAAAATGTAAGATAACGAAACGAAAGAGAGGAAGAAGAAAGAAAAAAAAAGAAAAGAATAAAAAAAGAAGGAGAAAGAAGACTCACCCTTTTTGGAGTGGAGAATATCGGCGGGATCAGGCGGTAGCGCTGTGCAATGGCTCGGACTCAGACTAGGCTGAAGACTTGGAAAAGGGCTTCCCGCGCCCGACGGATACCTTAAAAATCGAATCTTCTTTATTTTCTTGAACCCCTTCCTTGCTTTCTTTACTACTTCAAAGAATATCATATACTTTAAACATACAATTGGATGTAATAAATTTTCTCGTTTTAAAATGTTTAACAACAAACATTATGCATATTAAAATAATGAATAAGCAACGAATAATAATTGACAATTGAAAAAAATGAAAGATGATTTGTTTTAAAGAAGAAACATACGATAACTCACCAAGGATTAGGTCTTGGCCAACCAGTGGTCTGTCCGTTCAGTAGCCTGAGCTTGTCGTAAACACTCTCGGCAGGACTACCAGCACCAACTCCGACACCAACGCCAACGCCAACACCACCAACACCCTGTTGCTGTTGTTGTTGTTGTTGCCTTTGTTCCTTTTGCGCTGCCAAATTTCTCAATACCCTGTTGATTGACGAAACCTGAGAAATAAAACAGGCATTCATTAATAAGAAAAGAAAATCATCATTTTAATAATAATAAATATAACAAACACACAATTGAATTGACATATATATATTGAAATATCGAAGCAACTGAAAGAGTAGGGTAACAGTAAGTGGTAGGGGGGTGTTGTTGGGTAAAGATAGAATTTATCGAAGGTCGTGGAAGAAGAGGAGGAGAAGAAGGGGTGAGGGTGGAACTGTCGAACGAAGGGACAGGTGTAGGAGGAATGAGAAGGAGAAGGTGGATGTAGGAAATGTAGGAAGGAGGAAGGAGGAGGGCGGGGGTGGGGCGGAGGGGGTGGAAGCGCTTCTGCCCGATGAAATGCGACGAGAGAGCGGTAATTAAAACGATGCGGTGAGCGCTTGCCGATGTGTGTACCACGAGGGAGTTAATTACCTCCGCCTTCAATTATATCCGTCTCGCGCCACTCCAAGGGGACTTTGGCTTCTGCCAACGTAAGTACGCACTCGCGCGTCTGCGCCACTTGCGATTGGGTGTAAAGCGTTAGGTTACGTTGCCTGTTAGATGCTTGATATGTGAACTTATTATATATATATATAAATGTCTATATACTAAAATATATATGTGTAAGTCTTATGCACCTAAAAGAGACTATTCCAATACTCGCATACTGCAAGTTCTTACTTTTCGCGAATTGATGCGCCGCAAACAGTGATATTGCACAGGGATTTGGCTAATTTACTGAAATACGTCATCTGATTATATATATATATATATGTGTATATAAATGTCTATATATTTATATTATATATGTATATACCAGAAGGTAGAGAGAAAGAGCACAGGGAATTAGCTAATTTACTGAGATTCGATTTTTCTTTATCATTTACATTTTTATCCCTTGCGACATGGTAAAAGCTTGATGCAAATCAGTGTTCCATTAAATATTATGACGTATAAAATATTTAGCGATATATAATATACTATCGATTAAAACTACTCAAGATTTTCAACTCTTTAACCTGATAATTTGGAAGTCAGCGTGAAACCCAATGGATAAAACGGAACCTGATGCGGGTAAGCTGTGTGCTCGGATTTACCGAATCCCGATTAAAGCACCTTCTTTATTTTACTCTTTCACCCCTTCCCTCTCTCTCTCTCTCTCTTTCTCTTGTTTTCTCTTTTCTACAACTTTTCTTTTCTTTTTGTCTATCCCTCTTGCCACCCTTGTTCAACTTCTTTCTTTCATCTTTTTTTTCCTCTTTTCTCGAACCTTTTCTCTTATTCTACTTCTACTTCTTCTACTTCTTCTTCTTCTTCTCGTTTCTTTCCTCACGCAGCAAGTTCCATCGCTTTTCGTAGTTCACGTCAGTTGCAGCTCGCATAAATCTCGAAGAAATCGTGAAAGAATTCAACGAGAGTAAGAAGAAAGAAAGAAAGCAAGACAAAGAGAGAGAGAGAGAGAGAGAGAGAGAGAGAGAGAGAGAGGAATATATTTTCTTCCTGGCGACGATAGTTCCCTACAATTTATTTTCTCGCACTCCTCTTTATCTTTTCTCATCCCTTTTTTTTACCTTCTCCACCTTATTTCTTTAAAATTCATTCTTTAATTGTCTTGTTTTTTTATTTTATTCTTTTTCAGTTTGTTTTTACATTATTACATTTTTTACCGTTGCAATAATGAAATTCTTATCTTTCTCTTTACGTTCGAATTCAACAAGATAACCAAGAAGACTCATACACACACATATATAGGATAAAAATAGAAAAAGAAAAAAAACAAAAAAAAAGAGAAAAAGATAGAGAAGAACATTTCAACGAGTGAGATTGGCCACAGGATATTTTCGTTCCCTGGGGTTTGTTAGACTTGGTGTCAGGGGTCCACAACGTTGAAACGAGCTGACATCTCGGACCCACGAGTAGCAGTGGTGTCGTCGGCTCCTCCTACTCTTTCCTAACCCCTCTTTCCTCCCCCCTCAACCCCTCTCTATCATCCACACCCTTGTCGTCATTCCCCTTTTCTTTTTTTTTTTTTTTTTCGATCGAATGACACATACACTAATACCAGTTACGTCACAAACATACCTACGTGAAAAGACATCATCGGAACGCTTTATTCTTCTTACCTTGGAAGTATCCTCTAATGTTTCATATTATTTCTTAAACATGAACTATCAAATAGAAATCAAATAACAAAATTGGTATTATATTTCTTTTTTGATTTTTTGTTTTGTGTGTGTTTAACTTGCTAGAGATTTTAATATGAATTATGTAAATTAAATGTTAAAAAAGTAATTATGCAAAAACTGTGTGGGATAAGTCATTTCCAGGACAAACAATTTAATTGTTCGAACAATAAGCAGAATGAAAAAAAAAAGAAAATCCTTACTAACGTCAAACGTAATAAATGACAAAACAACGCGTACGATCGAACGAAGTGGTCCCACTTAACGCGATGAAAAAGAAAAAAGAATAAAAAACAGAAAAAAAAAATAACCGTCATAAGTTAGAAGTTTCGTCAAGTTTTTTCTTCTTTTTTTTTTTTTTTTTCAAAAGTAAAGTAGAGGTACTCGTCTTTTTCATCAAAAGAATATATCACAACAATAAAATGCATTGTGAGGATGAATTTTTAAGCGGTAGCCAATAATCGTTAAAGGGTCCTGGTATAGGATAAGGGAGAACGAAGAAACCTAACAGGGTTGACACACGTCAGAAATCTATCTAGAGGAACGCGTTATATTTGCGGTATACGTCAATCAAAATGCGGTCAAATAGTATGGCGACACTCGATGTCAAATGGAAAGCCGGATTTTGTCGTTTGACTGACAGTCTCTCTCTTTCTTTCTTTCTTTTTTTTTATTAGGCCCGTTCAGCTTTTATCGCAAAGGGCCCTTCTTTCTTAACCGCGACGTTTTTTTCTTTTTTTTTTTTTTTCATTCATTCGTACGAGACACGTTTTGTCGCCAAGTTCTGTCATAGACTTTTTCGATATGATGGCTTTAGAAACTTTATACGTCATCATATCATATCGTTCTCTAATATCTATAATAATCCCATAATTATTATCTTTCATTTTTATTTCTCTAATCACATTTGTTTTTTTTTAGCTTTTAAATTATTTTATAATATACACACACGTAGTGTACCAATGTTTTTATATTAACACATTCGTAGCCGGCATATTGTTTCCGTTTTTTATACTAAGTACCCTCAAAAATAATGAAATTTTGAAAAAACAATAATTTTTACATGTACTCTATATATATAAGTTTAAATTTATATTTAAATAATAAAATATAATTATTTGAAAGTTATATTTAAATATTATTTTTAATATTACATATATTAAAATAATATAATAATATATAATATATTAGGTGGACCGGAAAGTAACGTCGCTTTCTAACCTTAAATTCAAAAGAAAAAATTTCTAATAAATTTATATTTTTAGTCAATAACATAATCAACCTCGTTATCAACAACCTTTCTTCATCTAGTATGCAAATTTTTAATATCAAATTGATAAAAAGCAATCGGTTTTTGATAAAAATAAACAAAATTTGAAATTTGTAGAAACGACACTACTTTCCGGTCCACGTAATATAATATTTAATTATTATATTTAAGTAATTAAATATAAATTTAAAATATAAAATTTTTATAAATATGTAAATATAAATTTTATATATATATATAAAATACTAATAAAGTAATAATAAAATAGTAATAAAAAATAATAATTATTATAAAATAATATATAAATTTTTTAATGTATATATTTATATATATATATATTTTTATTAAATTTTTAAAATATAAAATGACGTGAATCACGTCAGCTGCAACCAGGAATAGAATTTGAATAGACGTGAATTCACGTCAGCGGTCGCGAATGTGTTAACATTTTAATTGAGTAATTTTTTTTAAATAATAATTATTAATATTTCTAATAATATAATTATTTATTTATTAAATCAATTATACAAAATTCTGAAATATAATTATTATTGATAATATATTTGATAAAATATATATTTAGATAGAAAGTATATATTTATGCCTTCGAATGTATTTTAACATTGGCGTATCGGCGTAACGCATCGCGATATAACGCGGCAGGAACACAAAAGGACCATGGATATTATCCTTTGGTCCGTGCATAAAGGACGACACGCGGCGGGGGCTTAAAACACGGACCGGGAGAAAAGAAGAACCCGTCGTCGACTGACGACGGATCGATGAAATTAGCATGAAGCGTGAACAACCCCAGAGGGTGGTGGAGGATCATTCTTAAAGAGGGTGACACCACAGTTAGATAGAGACGTCATAATATTGTTCTCCACTTTCGATTCTAAGATCATTTCTTTCAACGTCGTATTATCCTTAACTTTCTTCACCTTTAAAATCACTTCAATCCTATTAAACGCTTTTCTATCTTTTTTTTTTTTGTTCTTTTTACAAATTTACTTCCATTCTTTTGAATATTTTAAAAAAATGATCATCGTTGATATTTCAATACAAAATTTGTCTAATTTATTTTCATTTGGATTATTCATTATGTAAAAACTTGTACACTTCTTAGTTACAAAATAATTTAGTTACAAAATTAGGGACTTTTGTATTATTACAATTAAGTCATTTTTATCCATTTCTTTTTTAACTATTCAATTATTTTTATTTTGGATTAATTCAAAGTAGAAATTATTCGATACAAAAATAATAGTATTCATTAACACTTTAATGGCCACACGTGTACGCAGTCAAACGTCATCAGGGGCCCAATAATATTTTTCAAAAATTAATTTTAAAAAAACCTTTATTGTCATTCACGAAAAAATTAACAAAAAGCAACAATTTAACAACACATTTAATTTTATATATAATTTTAAATATATATCAAGTTATAAATAAAATAACGGCCAATGTTTTGGCTATCACACATATGTTCTGTGAACGGCTATTAAATTGTTAATATCATTCAGTCAGTCGTATAAACAATTTATCGAAGTAAATAAAACTGATGATTATCGTATTGTAAAATTATTAAAAAAAAAACAATGTGGTATGAAAATTTCGGTACGTATTTTTGCAAATTTGACGCGCACGTGTCCAACCCCTCGTACTCATCAGCTTTTTTTTACGATCGTTTATTCGCGGTAGTCGCGTATTTCCGTTCCCTCCTTTTCCGTTTCTCTTTCTATTTTCTCTTTCTCTTTTATTTTTTTTTCTTTTTTATTTTTCTTTTCTTCTTTCTTTTTTTTTATCCTCCCACTCGCATAGGATACAAGTGTGTGAATCGTGAAGAGCGGAAGAACCGGAGGGGTGCGACTCTCTTCTACTTTCCTCCTCATTCGGTCCACTTCCGTTATCCTGAGGGTTCTATTGGGCTCTATACAGAGTAGCTTTATTATGGTGAAAACATTCCGGAGGAGTGGAGTAGGGTAATTCGATGCGCGTAATCGAGACACTATAGCTGATATCATATATATATATATATATTATACTACTTAAAAAAATATGGTATACTGAAAGTAACAAAAATAAAGATAATAACATTATCATTTATTATATTAAATTAATACAAATTATATTTTTAAGACATACTCGTAATATAATACAATTATAATTCATTATTTGTTCCCCACCTCATCCCCCTAAAAAACATAACAAAGGTGATAAAAGTTTTGTCCATTCTTCAGTCGAATACAAATTTGCGGATAAAAGAAATTGTTCTTTTTTCTTTTTTTAAATTACAATCGTGATACACGTATCGATTTACGAAACACACGTTTGACACTTGATGGCTCGTTAACGTATAGATCATTTCTAAAAAAGATATATTAGGGTGGTATGATATGGTGGCACGTGTTACTTCGCTATTTCCGCTAGTTATATATGAAATATATTATACTAACATGCTATTAGGTTACCCTTCTATGTTTTACGATTTAAACGTTTTCTGAACGATAAAAGGAAAGGTAAATAAAATCGCAGGTTATGATAGTAACACCTTATTGTTTGTTACACACTCGTCTGTTATCAAATAAATAAAAGGTTCATACATAATTTAAATTATTGTTTCAAGATACGAATAGAAAAATTTAATAAGAATCTTCTGAATAAATAAGTTAAACATAGTTCACTATAATATATATCTTCGTTTTATTGTATTAATATGTTTTAACAAAACAACTCACTGAACCGTGTGTTACGATTATCAACGAAACACTATTGCAATGTCATGAAACTCAAACGTAATTTAATACGCGGTTGAGTTATCGAAACCTTTATTATACCTTAAATACAATTTGAATAGTGTTGGTAACATAATATTTATTTCTAATTATTTTTATATTAATTTTTTCTAATTAATGAACAATATTCGAACGTATTATATGTGTAATCAACTACAATTTTAATGATCTTTCAATATGTATTTTTAAATCAATTGTATTCCCATTATAATATATATAAATTTATTTGCAAATGCGTGTCTTCGAGATAAATGATCGATAAAAGTAAAGATATCAAAATAAAGATTTTTATTACAATTGCTAGCAATTTCTTACCGAATTATTTCCAATTATGATCGTAACGAATTCGGGATCAGTAAAAAAGGGCCAAAGTGGCACGCGTCGATACGAAACAATTCTAAATCTCTTTCCACACACCCTACGCAAAGTCAGCCCAGCCCGTATGGCGTGGGAAAGTTGCGACCAGTGTCGAATCGAATCGACAAAAAAAAAAGAAAGAGAGAGAGAGAGAGAGAGAGACGAAAAGCATGCAGGATCGTTGAACGCGTGACAACTCTATTAAAGTATTTTTGCTAACGCATGAGTTTTACGAGTTAAATATAGCAACACGAAATTTGTTCATTTTTTTTTTTTCAAATTTCAAAATATATTCAAAATTTTTTTATAATATGTACTCATTTTTAATGTGTGCAATGATTAAAATTTATAGTAATAATATAAAAACTTGTTTGATTAAATGATGATGATGATGATGATTATCATGAGATTTCAACGATGACACTTTTCTAACGCGTGAAAATTGATTAAAAAAAGAAAAGAAAATAGAAAAAGTAATCCGATCTTTAGCAACGACTTACACGACGAATCTTCCTTTCTCCTGTATCGTTATCTCGCGAGCCATTATTCTACGAGTTATCACAGTAGCTTTGATTTATCGTCTCAACTACACCAAGAAACTTAGCTTTTCGTAGTGTTATTCTCGTCCATGTATCAACTACATTTTGCTCTCACGATCGTTGGTTCTTCTTATCTCGACGAGACAGAAAATGAAGAAACTATACGAGTTTCAAAAGTGAATCTATAAATTCGACATAGATATTTAATATTTATTATTAAAATAAAACCATCAAAAAATTAAATCTATATAAATTACAAGTGTACACGGTATCGTAAGATTGATTAAAAAAATAATAATCATGAAAAAAAGAGAAAAAAGAAATTTATAAAAAGTAGAAATAAAATCTGCACGGAAAGTGACTTGTAGAAAAAAAAAAAATGAAAGTAAGAAAGAGGGTAAAAATATATTTGAACTTAATTATACTATTGTCGGTAACGAATCGTGCCCGTAAATGATCTCCCTAACGTGATTTTAAGTTGAAATGAAATACCAACCCTTCCCCAAATAAGAAACACAACACAACGTAAATGTCGTCCTGTGGTTGCTATCAAGTCACAAATTATGGCACTGAGAAGAAAAAAGTAACGAGAGAAAAAGAGACAGGGAGAGAGAGAGAGAGAGAGAGAGAGAGAGAGAGAGAGAGAGTGAGATGAATAGAAAGAGAGAGAAAGAGAAGGAGATGCATGTTCTCCGACTTTAATGTCCAGTCGAGTATACAAAGAAGAGAACAAAAAATAAAAAGAGAAAGAGAGTGGTGCGTTGGTAGAAGAGAGGGATGTAAAAGAGGGTAGTAAAGGGTGGGAGTGGACGAGCGGTCGCACCAGCAAGCAAGATACAAATTACATTTAAATAGAAGTCGAGGAACGCAAGGTATTCGCAATTTAAACGGAGGGTGGTCTAGAAAGAGAGAGAAAGAGAGTAGGAGGAGAGGGTAGTGGGACGGTAAAAGGGTGATTTCGAAATGTGTTGTGAGAATGAGAAGGAAATAGAATTTGTAAAGAGATAAAAAGAGAAAGATAGATAGATAAATAGATAGAGAAAAAGAAAACAAGTAAGAGAGAGAGAGAGAGAGAGAGATAGAGAGAGAGAGAGAGAGAGCATACTATCAATGAGTTTTATCTCTTTTCATTTTTACCGATGTAAGCTATAATCACGACTTTTAATCCGTATCGTTCAATATATAGGGTGATACCAATATACACGCGTGATATTTTCGAAAAGATGCTGCAACGAATAAGAGAGAAAGAGATAGAAAGGTTTGGTATTTAACAGCACACTAGGGGTTCCCCTAAAAGTATGGGGGTGGTTAAGGAGGATGCCACGCGTCGAACGTTATTGCCTTGTGCTTGTTCTATCCAACGATGAGTCCCACCCGGAGAGAAAGAGAAAGAAGAGAAAGAGGAACCATCCTCTTCGAATTCTTTTCACCAATGAGCTTTCGATGATAGTTTCCGAATAGAGAAAGAGAAAGTGCACTCCGGGATACGCCACGTGCCCGATTTTACACCGTTTTATTTACACCCCTATCCCTCCACTCATCATATCTACCTAGGGAGAAACTATTCAGAAAATGTTTTAATCCAAAAAATGTTCACTTCAATGATGATTCCTTTTTCGATAGCTTCATTTTAATGTAAGATTTCAAGAACGATCGATTTAATTTTGTTTTGGTCTTTTTTTTTTTTTTTTTTAAGCAAATTTCAATTGCGTTACACTTGTCACGAGTTAAATCAAACTTAAATTGTAATTTGAAATTTTTTCTTTCTTATGAAAACGTTATTTTGATTTATTAAACAAAATGAAAGACGAATAAAAATATAAAAATATTTAAAAAAAAAAATCATAAATAGCATTTATGTATTATACTTTATCTATCTTATCGTTACATATACAAATATACTTAAAGATCATAAAAGGTAGGGTATCGATGGAATTGTATCTTACCCACACAAATACATCGAAAATAGATCAACGTGCCATTGCATCTTGCATCTTGCGTAAAAACGTATATAGCGTGACGTTTTGATCTCGTACGATCGAAGAAGATTTTTCATCGATCGAAGCTAAACCGAAAAGAAATAAAACAAAGAAAATAAAAAGGAAACAGAAAAAAGAAGAATAATAATAAGAAGATAATCTTATGGAAAAAGAAATAAAAAAGAAATTCGAGAGAAAGAATCCCTGATCGGTTGATGATCCCGTTCGTGATGGCGGAACGAGAAAAGAGAAGAGAAATAAATGATATGTATGTGTATGAATAAATATATATATATATATATATGTATGTGAAAGAGAAGGAGGAATATAGTTTCGAAAAAACTCAAAGATCGTCGATGCGATAGCGCCTCGAGAAGGAAAATGTCCCGAAGACAATCGGTCGGCTTGTAAACCGATATCCAACGTGCATAGGGTGTTCTGAGTCCGTGTACGGACCCCTCTTGAAGAGGGGCCGGACGAAGGTAAAGAGAAAAAGAAAGAGTATATGCGTAGAGTGTATGTGTGTTTCTCGAGAAAGAGAGAGAAGAGAGAGAGAGATAGAAGAAGAATAGTATATGCTTAAGGCCCAACAACAGAAGAGACACACGTTCTCGAGGATCCTGATTGGACGAGACAGCCGCTATACGGCGGTCGAACTTGGACGGGCATGGTGTAGGGTTGCGAAAGCAGTCAGCGGTTAAAATGACGTTAACTGCTTCGACAGAGGGTATCCCCACTCTTTCTATCTTCTTTTCTTTTTCTTTTGTCTTTTTCTTTTCTTTTCTTTTCTTTTGGGTTGAAGTACCTCTACCTACCTACCTACCTACCTACCTACCTATCTATCTATCTACCTGCCATCTTGCACTTGGTATAGTTTTGTTTTCTAACAAGAAAAAAATGACTCCTCTTATAATTTATATTTATAATTTTTAATACTCTATTTGATTCTTTTATTATCTAATTTATCTGCTATTTAATACTCGATAATTTTATTTCAACATTTGTATGAATGTAACATTTAATAAGATACAATAAGAAAAACACTTTTCTGATGATCTATTCTTTTAAAAATGTTCATAATTCACGATCTGTATTGTTCAAATTTCTTTTTCGTTTCTTTTGTATGTGAAATTTATTTTGGTCGATTTAAATTGATTCTGCGTAATCAAATGAAATACGAAGAAGTAGAAAAAGTAGATAAAAAAACTGAGAATCCATGGAGCATTATAAAGCACGAAGCAATATCAGAACGTTGAGAAAAGGTATCGAGGCGGTGAGAAGGATGCGGTGGCAGCCGTCGGCATAGGAAATTAATTCCGCGAAAACCCTTCACCGCGGTGCATCGTCCAGCAGCAACAGCAACAGCAACAGCAGCAGCAGCAGCAGCAGCAGTAGCAATGTCGTCGTAGTTGTAGTCGTAGTCGTTGTATTCGTCGTAGTCACAGTCGTCGTCGACGGTCCGGTGATTAAAAGGGACGTCGGGTATGGCGTGAAAAGAAAAAAAAAGGAGAAGAAGAAGAAGAAGACTTTGCTTCGACGGTAGAAGCGCCATGCTGTTGGATCGACCTAGGGGTTGCAAGAGAAAGAGGAAGAAACGACGATGGCAACGAAGAAGTACTAGAAGAAGAAGAAGAAAGAAAAAGAGGCGAGCCAAAAGAGAGAGAGAGAGAGAGAGAGAGAGAGAGAGAGAGAGAGAGAGAGAAAGAAAGAAGGGGTGAGAAAGAGACAGAAGGAGGGAGGGGGTGGAAGTTAGTGGCGGGTCGGTGAGAAATACATAATGCAGTAGCCGGACGTCTCCGACACCCCCTAACTCAGCCCTCCGTTGAAGCTTCCAAGAGGGCTGCCGGTTCGCGAGAGGACGAAGGGCCGAGAGGACGAAGGGGTGCATTGATTTACGCGGCCAGGGCAAGCCGAGGGTGTCTCCAAGGCGGACGTGCAGGGGCCAACAATTCACTCGCCTCGGGTTCCAGGAGCCATCCATTACTTTGCCTCTTCCACCCTCAACCCCTTGAAACCTCCAACAGCTCTCACCCCCCACCCCCACTCCGTTTTCTCTGGCTCTACCAGTTTCTCTCACTCTCTCTCTCTCTCTCCCTTTTGCCATTTCACACTATCTCTCGTTTCCTCTACTTGGCATTGTTGCGGTTACTTACCGCATCCAACGAGTACGTCGCATGCTATTGCCACGTATTGAAGAGGAAATCTACGGAGTGCTAGTCTCATCCAATCCTGATCGACGATATCAATCCTTTTCGATTTCTCTTAATCATTTTATCCGCCCTTGTCGCTGACCTTTTACTCTTATATCCATCTCAAACTCGTAAGACGATTTAGATAAAGGATACTATTTCTAAATCTATATTAATAGGATTAAAATTCACTTTTTTGTCTGTCGCATTCATTCTCTGATCAATCTATAAATATTTTATTGTATATTAAGTATCCCTAATTTAATTGGCCAATATCCATACAGTTTTTTCTCAAAAATATAGCAAATAATATGCAAATTTATCTTATATTAAAGAATACCGTAATTTTATCGAGTAACAATTTATAAAGATATCGAATCTAATCTTAGAAAAGATAGTAGTAATAGTTGTAGTAGTAGTAGTTAGGTGCTTATCCAAGAATCTCCTGTAAATTCTCATCCTAGGACCTACCATTCGTGGTAGAGACTATTAATTACGTGGATACGCTCGGTCACCGCGGGAAACCGTGCCATTCCCCCCATTTACCAGAAACCACTGGTCCACCTACCTACCTACCTACCCCCATTTCCCCAAAACCCCCTACTAGCCCTTCTTCTCCTATTCCCATCCCACAAGTTTAGTGATACCCATGATTTTCTACCCCTTGGATCAGGGAGTTTCACTGTTAGATAGATAGTGAGAGTAGTAGTGATGGTGATGGTGGTGGTAGTGATGGTATAGATGTCCTATGTCCGAGAGAGGGTTGCCGAGAATCGGCGTTTGCGATTCTCCTGGCAATGGTGATAGTGTGGATGATACTGGGTGATGGTACGGCATTGACATGGAACCCTACCAGAGACCAACCAGCCCCTACCCCTCGCCTCGGAACCCTCAACCCCTTAAGGAACGTCCTGGTCGAGTCCTGGACACCTCGACAAATGTAATCTCGTGTGTTCCAGTGATGCTCATTCAAAGACAGGTGAATACCTCCTTCGAAAATATTCATTTAGGATCTTTCCTTTTTCAAAGAATTTTTGTTGTGAATTTTGATACGAAAAGAAAAAAATTGTTCAAGAAAAAGTATCCAATTGGGTTGGACTTTGGATTTTGTTCTAATCGATTGTTTGAATGGAATATATCGGATGACAAACAAATGAATCGACATTTTGTTTTTATTACAGGTAAGTAGAAGAGATTGTCTCTCAAATTTTTGATCTATGAACTTTCTTGATGACTTTTTTTGTTTGTTTTTTTTCTTCTTTTTTTTTTTTAAACAGAAGATGAGAGCCTCTGACGGTATCCCGAAGGCAGTGGCGCGAGTAAACCAATAACGCGTCCGCCACGCCGGCTGCCAGATTCAAATCCAGGGAGGACCGAAACGGTATTCGACGAGGAAACGGATAGCATAGACTCCGCAGGACATTTCGAATCCATCTCCGCGTCCTGCTGGCTTTTCGGGTTTGTCACGCCATTGCTTCGATTCGATCTTTCTCTCTCTCTCTCTCTCTCTTTCTCTCTCTCTCTCTCTCTCTCTCTCTCTTCAAACTTGTGTAGAACTGTGCGAATAATCGAACGGAAAGAAGAAAAATAAAAAAAAAAAACAAGAAATATCCTTTTCCTTATCTTTCTTTCCTTTCTTTTTTTTATTTGTTCATTACACAACACCACACATCCATTTTTCGAAAGAAAACAAAAATAAATATATTAACCCCTTAAGGAACACTTTTGACTCAACGTAATACAACGCCGCTTGAGTTAACTCGAGCATGCAACTTAAAGGGTTAATAATAATAATAATAATAATAATAAATAAATAAACCAAATATTCTATATTAATAAAATAAAATAAAGAAAAAATGGAAAAAGAAAAACACAAGAAAAAAAATGGGAAAATAATAAATTTGTGATTATTCGAAAGATTTGCAAATAAGCGTGGTGGAATTTCGCTATGGTAGACGAGCTCGAGACGATATTCTTCCCATTCTACTACGCGTATCCAATTTGATGGCATTACAATAACGGGGGTAATGTCTGAGAATAATGAAATTTCCTCCAATCACCGCGATTCGCTTGGAATACGTTCGTTCCTCCGTGTACCCCCTTTCTCTCTTTCTTTTCCTATTTCAGTCTCTCCCTCACCTTCTTTCTTATTTGAAGGTAAACCTTCGACTATGACGACGTCTACGTTGGAAAGTAAAGACACAGACAGGTATAACGTCGATTGGGGGAGGGAAGGGGGAGGGGATGGAGATTGGGGGTGGAAATGGGGGTGAGAAGAATACGGGAGAAACGTTTTCGAATCAATCCCGTCACCGAGTTATTTCGTTCCTCATCAAAGCTCTAAGAAAATTCTTATTTTTTGTATCGAAAAGAAATTTAAATGATTCTTCTTCTTATATATATTATTATTATTATTATTATTATTATTTATTCCTTTTTTTACAATAATTTATTTATTCCCAATGAAAAAGAAATGTTTTTTACGAGTAACTAATCTTTTTTTCTATGAAGAACAAAATTTCTAGTAGAAACGTACACATTATTGTTATTATTATAAAATTATTTTGTTATTTATGTGTATATATATATGCTATTATACGATATTTATTTATTTGGTATAATATATATTTTTTTTAATAGAAAAAAAAGAGATTTCTTAACACTTTCCTTGCCAAACCCTTTTTTACCTGACTTGTCATTCAGGCCACTTAATTTTGCTTTAATTAAATCAACTATTACACATGTAATTATTAATTATTATAAATGTAACAACATTAAACAAACTTATGTGCTTTGTTCTATACTGCATTTTGTATAATGCATCAATATTTTAATAGAAATATTCTTTTACAGAATTAAATTTGTTATAAATACATATATTTACACAGCGCATTAAATAAATATGTCTAATGGTAAGTGTACCACCAGTGGTACACGTGGCCTGAAAAACAAGTTTAACGTGTACCACCGGTGGTACATGTGGTACGGAACGTGTTAAAAATACAATGGACATTTTGATAAACTAGAATAAAATATTATATTCAATTTTTCTTCTTCTTTTATTTTGTTTTTCCTAGTTTCACGAATTCACATCTTGAACATTTCTCAGACAATTGCTATATATATATATATTTATACTATATATAACTAGAGAACACGGTGGTGCAATAATTCTCGAGCGAACTGTACGTAATGGAATATTACACGGGCCATTAAAGAAACGTTAATCTTGCCCACAACAAGTTCAGAAGCGCTCGCAGGATGCTCAAACGCGGGTACGGGGATTATACGGTGTACACCGTTGGCTTTGATCCTCTACCGGCCTCCGGGGCCTCCGGCACCCGTATAATTTGTTAAAACGCGAAACTCTCCGAGTATCTCTCTCTCTTTTTCTCTCTTTCTACTCCTCCACTCCTTCTCTTCCTTCTCATCCTCGTCCTCGTCCTTTAATTCCTTCTTCTTCTTCTTATTCTTCAAGGATCGTACCGTACCCGGAATTATATCGTGTTTCGTATTTTTTTTTTTTTTTTCATATATTTATGATATGTGAATTAAAAGAACGCCTTATCTTGAAAAAAATGTGTCAAATCTTTCAATAATAAAATAAGGATATTGAAAATTAATCCTTTAAATCGTTGTGTATATAGATCCGCTTACTTTCTCATAAAAATGGGGGTTGAATAGGTGGAGAGAAGAATTGTGGATGAAAATATAAAGAGTGGGGGAAGAGGGTCGAAGATTATCGGTAGATTAATTCGCAAAATTTAATAGGAAATACGTTTAGGATGATAACTTGGACGTCTACAAAGGGTATTGTGTGAAGGATGAATTTCTTTCTTTTTCTCTCTCTTTCACTCTCTCTTTCTTTCTCTCTCTCTCTCTCTCTGTCAAACCTTTGACATTTTTTTTTCTCTCACGTCGATAAGAATGCCGTTCTTTCTTTCTGTTGGAGGAAAAAAAAGCGGTGGGTGGGCGAGCGTACACCTCGAAGCCATTACGAAGGCGTGAGTGAGAAGGATAAAGTAAAATAAGGGTAGGAAGGAAGGAAGGAAGGAAGGAAGGAAGAAAAGTAAAAGAAGAAAGAGAGAGAGAGAGAGAGAGAAAAAAAGAGAAAGAAGAGGAAAGGAGAATTTAGCGACCCTCTTTGCTTTTTACCCCTAAGCAAGTCGAGAGCCCCTTAGCCACCGTTTATTGGACGCATGCAAATATCCATGGCAACCAGCTACGTCGAGGAGTACCACCATGAAGAGAAAGAGAAAATGAGAGAGAGAGAGAGTGAGAAAGGAACGAAGAACAACCCTCCCCCTCTCCTCCCTCATTCTCTCGTGAACTCTGACGCGATGGGGAGAAGAAAGAGTAAGATTTCGAGATTGCAAGGGCAAAAAAAAAGAGGAGTGGAAGAAGAAGAAGAAGAAGAAGAAGAAGAAGAAGAAGATGAAGAAGAAGAGGAAGAGGAAGTAAAAAAAAAAAAAAAAAGGAGACGTCAAAGAATCTTCTTTTTGATCCATGCGTCGCGTATTTCCCTTCTCCTTTTCGAGCAATCTCTTAATTGATTCTCTTGTTCTTGAAAAACGTTTTTCTCTCGTCTTTTCTACTCACGGGGAGTACAAATTTAAATATTTTTAAAAATACCAGTTTGAGAATAAAGATTCCATTAACAATAAGAAATATAACTACGCGAATTTTTGTCTATCTCAAGTGATAATAATTTTTTTTTTTGTAATGATTTCATCAGAACACAAGAAAAAATTTGTATCGTTCAACGAATACGAGATGAGATGATTATTTGCGAATTTACGAAACATACGAAATATCGAATATGTTTTTTTTGTTAACGATTTCTCATTTAGAGTAAGGAAAACGAGAGAAAGAAAAATACGATCACACATCTTGATTTAATATTTAATAAAATATTATAGAAAGATAATAATTCGATAATGAACGTACGATTGTGGGAATGAATTATCAAACGAATCAAAATGGGTATTTCTACGAAACAAATATCCAACAGTAGAAAATATATTCAATATCGAACATATTTCCATGATTTCCCATTTCGTTTTATCAAAAGAATAAAAAAAAAAGAAAAAAGAAAAGAAAAAGAAATTCCTATCTTTCCTATTTATCTGTGTATCCAGTATCAGCCTAACAGCACAACCTAACAGCAACCATCCAACGTTGAAACCCTCATCCTCTTCTACACGAAAGTCGACTCGTGCTATCTATGTAAATGCGGTCGTGTTTTGTGTGAGTAGACAAAGCCCCCGTTGACAATACGCCTGCGCGTTTATCCCCCTTTCGACCACCCCCTCAATCCTCCTCCTCCTCTTCCTCCTCCTTTTCCTCCCATACCGAAAAGTTGGGCTCCATTACGTGTGTTTTGCGACATGCTTTATGACATCGTCTTTACAACCGTTCTCTCGTTGAGCACGCTCGTACCAGCCCTTTACTGACAACATGCTGAACGCTTTTAAACGCGTTTATGTGCGTACAAGTATCTCGATACTATACGTATAATATATATAGTTTTTGTACTTCTTTTCTTTAGATACTTTTATATGCGAATGTTTAATATTTTAAGTTCAAAGAAATTTATTTCTATTTTAATATATAACACATACATATATATAATTTTTAATAATTCGGTTAATTATTAAAATTATTATATATATGTATATATGTTATATTATGGGATCTATTTTATATAAACTAGAATTATTTATTAATTATCATTTTAAATAAATTTCTTTGACTAATTATCTATATTAAATATTATCTAATATTCAATATTAGAAAACAAATATTCTATAAATAATATCGAGAGAATATTTTTTAAATCCCTAAATTGTATAACCAAAATTAAAATAAATATTTTAATAGAACGATCGAGTATTTGTGATATCGTTCGATATTTAACGAATATTAACGAATTAAATTTATTTATGATTATTATTAACGAATTTATTTATGAATATTATTAACGAATGTAACATGACGTATATGAAGAAAATATCTGCGACGATATAAAATAAAAGATGAATATGATTTGATGGTAATTTATTGAAATACTCACGCTTGGAATGTTGTCATTGGTGCAGACGCCTTCTTGCAATAAACGATCTCTTATTTCCCAAGCAAAAATCGACGGACATTCACTTTTATAAAGTGAAATCTTGTTGACGACTTCCGTCGTGGCCACTCGCGGCTTGCTACCGCCAATGGCCCTTGGCCTTATGGATCCGGTCTCATAGTACCTGCAACAATAATATTTTGCGGTACAATTTAGTAAGCTTGCGAATGGACTTCCTCAGTCCTTTTCCCGAATTTTTTATTTTTTATTTTTTATTTTTTTAATTTATTATCTAACAAAAATATTTAACCATTCATCTATTTCTTCGTGTTTTATTTAAAATTAAAAAAAAAATCCAACTGGAAGTTGAATAATTCAGCGTTTCGTTCAAAACTCGTATCTATTTGTGTTTTTGACGTATAATAATCAAATAAATTATAAAAAAGAGTAAGATAGATATTATGTAAAAAAAGAAAAAAAAATTACAAAGATAAGATTAGGTATTTTTAATTTTTAATGTATTCATAGTATAGGATTATGTTTTTGTATGTTTAATTTTCTTTTCATTGAAAAGTTTCGATACGTTAATAGAATTTATCGAGGACATAACTAATGTCCCGTTTCGATATAATTAATGCTTCTGTTTGGTGCTTAATTAAACAAACGAAATTTTTCAAAGAAGTAGATAAATATTATAGATAACGTTACTTCAAAAACTTCTTTTTTTTCTACTTTTTCTTTCTTTTCTTTTTTTTTTTTTTTTAATCAAGCTACATATTAATAAAATTTCAGTTTTGATTCATTATCGAAATGCTAATTGGTTTCAATGATTAACGATTTCCTTTAATAAACAACGAAAGTTCTATTTTAACTCGCAACGTACAGGTACACGTACACGTACACGCATGTATATATGAAAGAAATCGATAGTTTAACGATTTCATCGCGAATGAAGTTTACACAGATGCCATGAACAGAACTTACAAACATTCAATGCAAACGTAATAATATTATTTTTATTCAACATGATACGATACTAAAAAAAGAAATATTGTGAAGTATATTTCTTCTTCGAATCTTATCAATTTCTAGTATTTAAAGTTTTTTTTTTTTGATATATATGTATAATGAAATAAAACACATGTGCAGTATTTCAACCAACCTGCCAAGGATCTTCGAAACACAGCCATTGCTGACCTGCAGGATCCTTGAGATATCGCAAGGACGTGCACCGGAATGTGCAAGTTCGACGATCTTTTGCCTCGTCGAATCCGGAAGTGGCCTACCACCGACGAAGACACCACCTAATTGGTTCACTCCACTGTGACCTTGAAAATAATCAATTTTCTTATTAGCACGAAAAGTTATTAATATATATTTTATATTTATTCAAATAAAATTTGTTTTTTTTTTTCGATCATATATTGAAATACGTTGTTAAATAAATTTTTTATTAAATTTCATGAAAAATATAACAAATTATGTATAAAAAAAAAAAAACACCAATACAAAAGAAGAAAAATCTTTCGTATTTCCATATGATTGAATCATATAGTCGTTTTTTTTGTAAGTTAAATAGAAGTTAAATTGTTTAAATAGTAAAATTCAATTTTATTGTTAAATTGAATTTTTATTGTTAATTGAATTAATCACATGTGCTAGATTTATATATATATATATATATATATATATATATATAAAGAAAAAGTATAAAAGAGAAACGTTAAATTTTATTATATACATATATATATATATTAAATATATTTAATACAATATATTTAATACAATATATATTATATTAAAATATGTAGTATATATATATATATATATATATATATATATATATATATATATATATTTAATTATTATTATTATTTTTATTATATTTGTGATAATATAAAAATGATAGTCGTGGGAAGATAGAGATATTTTTATATACGAAACCATATTTGAAATTTCGAATAAAAGAAGAAAAAATAATTCACATCCCCCCCCCACACACACACACATGCACACACCATAGTCATCTTTTATTATCTAACCATCGAAGAATCTAACGCATGGTGGTTCTCCTCGTTCTTTGGTAAAAAAAAAAGAAAAAAAAGAAATCAAGGCGTGGCAACTTGGCGAACGTTTCGTTCTGTGATGTTCGACTATAAGAGTTGTTCGTCTCTTTTTTTTTTGAGAACACAATGAAATCGAAAAGTTATCTTCTAGCTATGAAACTAGTACTATGAACGCGACCCCTCACTGGACTACGTCATCGTCCTTGAAAAAAGGATCTAGAAACGCGTGAAAAGTATCTTCACGAGGAAGAACGAAAGAGCTGAACGAAACTTTCTTTCTTTATTTCTTTTTTCTTCCTTTTTTTTTTTTTTCTACGTCGATCGGGGTCGAAGTTAGAAAGAAGATAAAAAAAAAATGGAACACACATGATCTACGAGTTAAATGAAAGTTTTTCTTAGCAAAGTCACTATCTTTGTTAGATGTTGCAAGCGTGTTTTACTATTGCGTGAATGTGATTCGATTAAATTTAATTACAATTGCTTCTATCACTTGGAAACACATACGCTAATTACTTTTTTAATTAAATCAAAAAGAAAACGAATGAATTAAAAATGATAAGAAAACGCATTTAATGTTTCCTTCAATGTTTTATGATAAAAAAAAAAATTACAAAATATAATCACTTAAAAAAAAAACATAAAATTACAAAAATAAAACTCTGGTCGAAACTATAAAATGTATATAAAAAAAATATTATAAATAAAACTCTAATCAAAACTATAAAATATGTATAAAATATCATGTGTGCAGATCACATGTGTTAGAAGTTAAATCTTCAAAAAACTAAGTTTCGAGAGAATGAGACGAACGAGCCTCGTGAAAAGGCTTCGTGAACAAGCCTCGTAAAAAGAGCCTCGTAGCCTAGTAGTACTAGTACTACTTAGTGTACTAGTATACTAAGTATAGTAAGTACTATTATTACTTAGTACTAGTATACTAGTACTTATACTAGTTAATAGTACTTATACTAACAAGCACTAATAGTACTACTTAGTATACTAGTATTACTAGTACTTAGTATACTAGTTAAATTAAAAATAATTACAATAATCAAAGGTAGGCCTATCTCTTTATCAAATACTAGAAGTCACATATCCACACACACATGCATATATAAATAAATAAAAAGAAAGAAAAAGAAAATTATATATATATCTATATATCTATCTATATATATATGTGAAACGATAAAACGAGGGTTCCAACAAAATGTGGGGCTCCATTTAACGCGAAGGACGCGTTTGCGAATCGACGATTCCCAAAAACTTCCCGTCGAGGCTAATTCGACGTGTCGCCGGGGTGGCAGTCAGTGAAATGAAAGAGAGACAAAAAGAGAGAAATAGAGAGAAATAGAGAGAGAAAAAGATAGAAATAGAGATAGAGATAGATAGATAGAAAGAGAGAAAGAGAAAGAAAGAGAGAGGGAGAGGAATCATATAAGGGAGATTTACGAGCGTACGCCATCAACGAGAAAGGGAAGAGAGGAGAGGAGAGGAAAGGAGAGGAAAGGAGAGGAGAGAAGAGTACGAAGAGACTCACGGTCGATTGACTTTCGAAAATGGGCCTCGATAGTAGGTATATAGTACGTTCGCGATAGTTTGCGATTTCTCGCGTGTTTCAACCTTCGACAATCATAAAAAGCCCTTTTTAAACTCCCCAAACCCCCTCCCCCCACTACCACCACCTCCTCCTATTCCCCGAATTTCCTATCCGCGTTCTTTCTTTTCCAATCTTTAATCTTCCGTACTTCTGTTATTTTCGTGAATTACAGAAAAATTTTATTTGAAATTTCAAAAATTAATTCAATTTTTTGTTGACAATAAAAATAAATATTAGGTTGTCCTAAAAGTTCGTGCCGATCTTGACGGAAGATTGAAATGCAATGTATTTAAGTTTTATTTTTTGGTATATATTTATTAAATTATATATAATTCTTTGTTTTTACAACCTTTCTTCATCTTAAAGGGTAACTTACAAATTTTCTTCTCTCAAAACTTCTCAGGTTTTTCAGTAAAAAAACTTTATGGTACCTATCGAAAATCAGCATGAACTTTCCGAACAACCCAATAGTTTGTTCGAAAGAAAGATAAAAGGGAACATAAGGTGTTATTTAATAAAATAAAGTTAAAGAATAATTCCTTGACATTAGAATTATCTCATTTGTAGTTATAATTTATAAATAGGCAGGGGGGGGGCAAAATGTTTTGAAAAGGGGAGTTGAGTAGGATAAAAAGTAAAAGAATAAAGGTACTACTAGATGGGTATCAAAAAGAGAGAGAGAGAGAGAGAGAGAATGAGGGTAAATTGTAACACTTT
This sequence comes from Polistes dominula, assembly GCF_049000335.1. Taxonomy (NCBI): domain Eukaryota; kingdom Metazoa; phylum Arthropoda; class Insecta; order Hymenoptera; family Vespidae; genus Polistes; species Polistes dominula. Next base: position 4,073,206 of record NW_028301046.1, on the reverse strand, counting down.
GAATGGTTCGTTCATAACGAGCGATAATAACACATGTAAATAACTCAGTCGTAGTTTAAAACGCTAGTTCTTGGTTCCCATTGTCGTATTTAAGGCCTAGGGGGAATGATAGTTGTTTGGTGTAGTATGGTGTTCGTGTGAACAACAACGCGATACTAAATATCATAGAAAGAGAAAGATATATATACATATAAGTGTTTAAGGTATGTGTTTGCGTGCGTGCGCGCGCACGCGACAAATATGAAAAGGGGTTGTACCTTGAAGTCAGCCCAAGTGGAATACTACGCGGGTATTACCGGCGCGAAGGGGTGCTCGCTCGAGTGGCCATTCTGCGAACCTCGTGTTTTGATATTGTAACGTTTGTATTAAATATCAGTTGAAAGAGGGTGACCACCCCTTTTTACTCTTATACTATATCTCGACTTTAATTCTCTCGTTTATTAGGACTTCATTAAAAGTACCATCTCATGCCCTACCACTTGTCATTTAATGTATTTTATTATTATTATTATTATTATTATTATTATTATTATTATTATTAATATTGTTATTATTATTATTTTGTCTTAAAAGGGTTAACGAATTTATATTACATTTTGTATTAAATTAATTTAAATAATATCTCTATTCGAGTAGAGATACAATTAATATTTGTTATATTTTATTATTTTTTGAGAGCGTTAAAATATAATAAATGTAAATTTGTATAAAATTATTTCGTTAGTTAAATAAATATATAAATATATGAATATATAAATATATAAATAAATATATATATATATATATATATATATATATATATATCTATATATATATAAAAATCTCGTGTCACAGTTTTCGTTCCCATACTCCTCCGAAACGGCTTAACCGATTTTGATGAAATTTTTTGTGCTTATCCGGTATCTATGAGAATCGGCCAACATCTATTTTTCATCCCCCTAAATGTTAGGGGTAGTCCACCCCTAAACTTTTTTTTTCATTTTTTAGACAAAATTTTTAATTTCTATTTTTTTATGATACAACATACAAAAATACATACAATCCTTAATTTTCACCCTTCTACGATCAACCCTTATTTTTTAATAGCCATTTTAGTAATTTAATCATTTTTCCTCTCCGGTCGATAACTGATCAATCGTCATTTATTTAGTTATTATTATCCCCGCCAGATGTTTATAGGTGTCACTTCTGACCCAGTAAACAGCACGGAGTAGAACGAAGCCGGTTTCCTTTTTTTTTACTCCCTACACAGTTGTCGGCCATCATTATTGTTTATGCATCAAGTGTAGTAGTAACGTTGACAATTATTATTTTGCTATCTCAGTGTAACTCTTATATTAACTTTTAATCATTCCTATTTTATCAATAATAATTAAATTATCAATTTTGAGTGTATTTTGCACGATTAGTTAATCAAGTGATTTTATAACCTCAAAAGTACTCAACACGTGACACGAGCTTCCAATAACAACGGATTTTGTGTTGTAAGTATACTTTTTTTTATTTATGTTGTTGATCTTATAAAAATGTAATTTTAATTTAATTTTATTAAATTATCAATTTTGAGTGTATTTTGCACGATTAGTTAATCAAGTGATTACGTGACACGAGCTTCCAATAACAACGGATTTTGTGTTGTAAGTATCCTTTTTTTTATTTATGTTGTTGATCTTATAAAAATGTAATTTTAATTTAATTTTATTAAAAAAATGTAATTGAACAATTAAGATTTTCATAGTTTCCAAAAAATCAATCATTATGAATCTTTATTTTGAAATGTCAATGGAAATATTGGTTGTATGAAAAAATTATAAGAGACAATGTTTTCATAAAATTTAATTTTTTACTTTTGTTTGAAAAATTTTTCCATAAAACTTATATTTTTGTTATAATTTCATAAATTAAAACTAATCATTTCAAAACTGCGGCAAAAATCCTGGCCCTAATTATACTTTTAACATTTTTCATCATTAAATAATTTCATTAATTCTATTTATGTATGTTTTGCTCGAAGGATTACTATGCGTATCGGTTGATGATTAGACGCGGTCAGGACAAAATCATTCTACGATTTCGTGAACTTTGCCAACAATTCATAGTAGACATGTACGTGAAGATAGGGAGCGAATGACTATGATACTTACGATTTAATCAACAGAAACTGCGTGCGGAAGAATACAATCACTTGCGTGGGACTATTGTAAACAACGCCGAAACCGCAGAAATTGGTAATTCAGTCATTCTACCATAATCGTACATAGGCAGTCCACGTTACATGCAAGAATATAAAAAGGAAGCTATGACTTTCGTGCTAAAATACGAACGGAAAAACATCGTACAATCCATAAAACTTACAGATTTATAATGTTTCTTTTAGTGTTATTATGATTAGTGATTATCATATTATTGCGATATGTAAATATATAATAGATTAATTGATGTTATTAAATACAATGAATTAAAGAAATGGATGTTTGGTGTTTTGAAATTATGCTAGGTGCTAAGTTGGAAAAAAACGAATGTAATAAAACAAATTTCAATAAGATAAGATAAGCAGTTTCAGAATTATTAATAGACAAATAAATTGTGACACTGATTTTTATATATAGACTTTTATTTAGTAATTAATATATAGAATAAAAAATTATATAATGAATTTTATTAATTAATAAATTATCTTTTTTTTATCAGTTTTACGTTCTTTCATTTAACGATTTTTAAATCGATCTGATTTTGAAAAAGTTTTCACCTCAAAAAAAGCCACAGCAACGCGTGGCCGGGGCACCCTAGTATATATATATATATATATTAATATAATTTAAATAAATAAATATTGATGAAATAATAATATAGAATGAACGAATAATGAAAAAATAAATATAACGTTATAAGTATGAACGTTCTAATCAATTAACCGTTTTAAATGACTTATAGATTATACTAGTAGAAGATAAAATATAAAAGGTGTATAAATAGAGTCCTGACTTTCGTATTTTCTTCCATTATCACGTTAAGAATAATCTCTCGAAGACTTCCTCCAATGTTAAAGAACACACGGAGCTAGTCGATGCTTGAAAAACAAGAAGAATAAAAAAAAGCAAGAGAGGAAAAGAAGTAAAAAAAAAAAAAAAAGAAAAAAGGAAAAGAAAAGAAAAGAAATGAAGGAAAAAAAAGGGGGAAGCTCGTTTACAAACGAGCGACAGAACCTCGCTGACGTGGTAACTGAGACGGCACATTCATCATCCGAACGCTTGTTCTCTCTTTCTCTGTCACGTTACTTCTTCCTTTTTCTTATTGTTCTTCGAGGTGGTCCCACTTTCGTCGAAGTAAGATAATCAATTACGACGCGTGCGAACTCTGGTGATAGAAAGGGGTGGGGTAGGAGGGTGTTGGTGGGTGAGGGATCATCATCGAAGAACAATTTTCCCACTACTTTTAACATTTTCCACGCCTCTATTAATCTTTTTATTATTTATTTATTTATTTTCTATTCAAATATTTCAAAATTTAAACAACACGTATAAAATATTGGGCTGCCAAAAAAGTAATTTCGGCTTGCACCAATAGAAAGCGTTATTGTTTGTTTCGTTATTCTTTTGTTAATGTTAGAATTTTTTTCTTTTGAGGGGTTTGTTAGTTGACACTTTTAGGTTGCTATAGAAACACAAATTTCGTGTAATTGTAAATAAACGTATATAAACGTAAAAATAAACAATTGAGTTTTATTTCACATTAGAAAACTGAAATTACTTTCTTGCCAACTCAATATTTCTAATATTAATAAAATTGTGTTCAAGTAATTTTTACCCTAATTGATAATAAATTATTTTATAATAAGTAACAATGTTTCGTGACCATGAACAATTAAAAATAATAATAATAATCATATACTTTCAAAGAAACAAAGGATAATTAAGATTTTCCTTTTTTAATGTACCCATTCCAATTTTCAACTCCTCCCTTTCCCCGTCTAATATTTGTGTATCGAATTAGTTTACATTTTATTGATTAGTTTATTGATTAGTTAAATGATTGAAATTAATTGGTAGAATGTAATGGAATGATTGTAATGAAAGTGGTCAAGGTTTTAGGAAACTTTACTGACAGAGTTACGACAGGTTTGGTTGCTTGTAAAGTAACGTGACAATTAGTGTGAGAACTAGTAGAGTAAGATGAAGAAGAAGAAGAAGAAGAAGAAGAAGAGTAAGAAGAAAGAGAAGGAAAATAAGAGAAGGATCGTCAACAAACGGTTTCGACGAGGATGGTTTAAGGTGGTTGGTTCACCTCCACCGACATGGTACAGAGTCTCGTTGGTGTCTCAATCGTTCCAAGCTGAGAAGTGCTTCCGGAGAATGAATGAACGAAAGAGAGCGAGAGAGAGAGAGAGAGAGAGAGTGGGACAGAGATAAAGAGAGAAGAGACACCCCTGGAGCCATTTGAGGCTTCTCAACTTCGGAGGGAAAGTAGGAGGGAGGAGTCGGTTTGGATGCCCACTTGGTCTCGAGTATCCCGGCTCCTGAACGATTCTGCACTACCGAGGATAATCGGTCGAGAGGATAAAGAGAACTCGGATTTTAAGTAGCACAACCCAAAACATTTTCTTTACTTAGTATTTTTATATATATATGTTATAATATAAACATCATAAAAAAATTAAATAAGATTAATTTATAATATTTCATTGAAATTTATCTTACAATTAATTATTATTTTAAATTATTATAAAATTATTAATGCATTAATATATTAATTATTATTATTATTATTAGTATTATTATTATTATTATTAGTATTATTATTATTATTATTATTATTATTATTATTATTATTATTATTATTATTATTAATTGGCATTAGGAACTCGAAAGTTCATTATAATATAATTAATATATTATATTTAAAATTATATATTAAACATAAAATTATTTATGTTTTATATTGATGACTCATATAGTTTTTAATTTATTTAGTTATTCAAATATTATCAATTATTCGCTCTGAATTATTTTTATTAATTCGTAATACGAACGATTAATTTATTTGTTAATCAACCATTGTTCTTATTGTGTTCTGATAATTACAATATTTTATATACCATATAAAAATAGTCCTATATCCGTGTTGTTATTTCATAATTCTCATATATACATATAAATCTTTAAATTTTACCATAATACAATTTCCCACATGATATTACACATACAGTGCTATACAATTTATGAGAAACTTTCATAGATCTTCAATGACAAGTAACAAGAAGGTTTCTATAAGAAGACATACATCTATGATATACCGAAACACATAATACATTATATCGAGTGGCGTCTTCTATTCTCTCGGTAAAATCGTACGATGAAAAAGATTCTTCCTATCTCTCTCTTTCTCTCTCTCTCTCTCTCTCTCTCTCTCTCTCTGTTACTCCAATACTCTGCTCCTGTGTCGTTAGCCTATTGAGATGCTGAAGACGACATGACGAGGGTCAGTTTAGACGTTCAGGAATTGACCACTTGTAAAAAGATGAAATCGAAATATATAGAGAAAAAGAAAGAGAAAGAGAGAAAGTAGAAAAAAAAATAAAAAGAGGAAGAAAAAATGTAGAAGAAGAAGGAGGAGAAAACATCGATAGCTACGATCATCATAATAGCCTTATTGTTATAGACATGTTTTGAAAATGAGGGAACCCTCATAGGTTTTCTTCTATTCCTATTTGTAGTGAAGCTTGTGAACGACTGTCCTGTTGCTGAAGAGGACAATGAGTCTTGGAGTATTTGTTGTGTCGCTGTTTGTATCCAATGTGCTGCCGCACGCTTTGACCTGCAACCAAGCTACTACATTTGCAACCAACAGCAGCAGCAGCAGCAGCATCAGCAGCAGTACAATATTCTTTTTCTTCCCCCTCCCCCTTATTTTTTCCCTTCTCTCTCTGTCTATTTTTTGCATCAAAGACTCGACCTTTCTACCGAAAACGTGGTCCCAACAGTTATTAGCGTTATTAATGGCCTCCCATTGACAACTCGATTCATCCCTGATCATCGACAAGGGGAGAAAAGAACGTCGACTATTCGACAGATGTATGTTGGTTTCTTATAGTACCAGGGTCAAGGGTCTTTTCTTCGATTCCGATCGTCTGTGATGTATATATCATTGAATTAGACGTTTCAAGAGAACTTCACAACTTCACCCTTTTTACACCTATTGATAGATCATTCTTAGATATATTTAATTATGAAAATTTCAATCGGTCGATGATTCCCACAATTTAAATACTTTTTTTTAAAAAATAATCAAATCTTAGTATTGCGATTAAATGATACCAATATGATATCAAATTAATTCAAAATTATTTCTTATAATAATATTTAAACGTTAATTGATATATTAGAATAACGTATGCATATATATACTTCGCATATTCCCTTTCACAACAATATACCTTAAAAAAAATAAAATGAGGAAATTCTGAACCAACAAATTTCTAATCGATCATATTACAAAGAGTAGTCTCTCTTTTGGTGTATAAGGGCATAGAAAACAGGGCCACTTTATGGGTCTCTCATCTTTCTCTCTATCCAAGTATCTATACAAACAGATAGAGAGAGAGAGAGAGAGAGAGAGACAAGTCGACACGATCGGTCCGAGCTTCCTGACAGTGGGGTTTCTCTTCCGGGTCGAATTATCCAATTACCTGGAGGCCAACCTGTGCTGACGAACTGGAAGGTCGGGGAATAGATCAGGATCGGCAGAAACGGCAGTGTCGGCAGCAGCAGCAGCAGCAGCAGCAGCAATAGCAGCAGCACCAACAGAACCAGGAATAGGGCAGGGTATAGTATAGGGAAAGGTAAGGTAGGGCAGAGTAACAGCAGAGCAGCAGCAGCAGCAGCAGCAACAGCCAGGGTTGGAGAGAACGGAGCCAGCCGTGCCGTCCAAAGCGGACCGGACAAAGAGCTCGTAAACGCGTTATTCCGCGCCAACGGATCTGTCAGAGCCGCTTCTCTGGGTGCACTACGTGGAAAAGGCCCGTCTACAGCTTCCACATAGAATATGCGCGTACACGTATCTACGTCCACGTCGGCACTGGAGTTCACTACCTTCTTTCTATCTCTATCTCTCTCTATCTGTCTCTCTCTCTCTCTCTCTCTCTCTCTCTCATTTGGTATATTCACGATGGTTATCTTGGCATTCATGAAGACCCACGCCAGTGAAGAAGAAATGCCGATAACTCTTAAGAAAGAACAGTAAAAGGGATAAAGAATAGGAACACACAACAACAACAACAAATAAAAATAAAAAGTGGTCCATCCTTCAAGGTCTCCCTTTTTCGACAATTAGAACGTGGGATAACCATTTTCAACTTCAATTACGATGAATGAAATTCACAATTGGATTGGTTTGTATTACTGAGGGAAAGGGGAGGGGTAAAGTTAAAGTACTTCGTTAAATGGGACTAAAGTTGACTTTTGCGATTGTATAACTTGATCGTAGGATAAATTATTTTCGGTACTTAACCATACTAATGTATATAAAATTAAATTATTCTATATATATGTACATATATATTGTAACGTGACTTTTGATCAAATTTTTAGAATTTTTACGTTATTCTGTATATCAAATACAAAACTGTATCTATTTAATCCAATAGATTACAAATATTAACGATCTATTGTACCCTAATAGCACAAAATATTGAAAAATATTGAATGCATGTGTATTTAATATTAAATAAAGATTTAATGTCTTTTTCATATTCATATTTTTTCGTATTCAATATTTTTCAATATTTTGTGCTACTAGGGGTAATATGGAATTGAATGAGAGATAACATACAAGTATATTTTGTAAAAAAATACTAGTAAATATGTTAATATTCATGTAAGAAGCATTCAAAGTTTGACGAAGTACCAGGTGGAAGTATTTCCGTTAAAAATGTGAAATCGGGGTTAACAATGCGGAACGACATGTGTTCCAACGTGGTAATCCGTCTGCTGTCTGTGCTTGTTCGTGAAAAAGAAAAGAAAAAGAGAGAGAGAGAGAGAGAGAGAGAGAGAAGGGAAAAGCTTAATCGCGATCGACATGTACGAGGGAGATTCTTCTTGAATCTTCTCGATAGGGAAGTTTTCCCCCCTCCCCCCTCTGCTATTTTTTTTTCACCAGTTATTACGAAAAACGCAAAAAGGGTCCAGAAGCAGGATCCAAAACGTAAAACTAGGGGGATTCGTATACGACCCGTAAGATTCGTTTCCCCGGTTTAACCCCCTCCCCACCCCTCCCAACTCTATACTTCACCTCCACGAAACACCCTCTTCACCACTTTTACAGAGGCGTATAAGCACAATCGTTTACAAGGTGCACAATGACATCGACTGGTTCGTATTGTGGTTTGGCCCTGCTTGTTCTCGTGGGACTTGTGCCCACGTGAGGGGTTTTGACATAATTAGTTTTCGTATCGGAATGATCAACTGTGGGAATATACTGGGTAAAAAAAAAAAAAAGAAAAAGGTTGTTGTAATGTGTGCATCATATCGATTTCGATCATCATTTTTCTTTATTTGCACTTGTATTAAATAGTCGAGCTATGAATTTATCTACAAAAAAATTGAACCCTAGGAGAAGTATGATTAAAATTAAAATGATTGTATGGTATTATTATATTTAGAAATGTATCGTTGATGTGTATAAAATATAATATATTTACTTATTAACATATAAACTTATATATTTTAAATAAAAATAACATATATAACTTGTACATATATATTATACGTATATATGTTTATAAGTATATACATATGTTATTTTTTATATATACGTATAAACATATATATACTTAAATTATAAAATATTTATTTAAATAAGTTAAAAGTGAATTCTGAAGAAGTATAAATGACAATTCAAACAAGAATAGTAACAATTGTGTCGATGGTATTATAAAGACGGCTTAAACTTATGATTGTTACGAAGTAACATATATAAGTAGTATATAAGTAGTATATATATAGGTCAGAACAACACTCGAAATCCGGGGAACTTATAGAGTAGAGTTCTTGAGAAAAGAGAGAGAAAGTGAGAGAGAGAGAGAGAGAGAGAGCAGGTGTGCGGGTGGAATAGTTATTATTGTGTGAGGACCGGACTCGAATGCCGAAACTTCAGAATTTGAAGTGGCAGACCATGTCGGTGGTAGTCCTTTCAAGGATTCGAGAAAGAGTAGGAAATAGATGGATGAGAAAAAGGATAGAAGAAATATAAGAAAAGAACTAAATAAAGAAAGAAAAGAAGCTTTTCATCAAACAACAATAACAACAACAACAACAACTTAAACAGCAAACGCTTCACAGTTTATCATGCAAAAGATGGATTCAAGCAAACAAGCACAAACAAGTGAGCAAGTAAAAATAAAACGTTAAAATAATAAGTACGGAGTAAGTAATACGTAGACGAAGTTTAAAGAAGAAAATAGTGAAATAAAAAATCTGAGAAAAAGAAAGAGTATGTGTGAGAGAAAGAGTAGACCACACAAATCTTGCGAAAAATCAAATGAAAATCCTAGGTGGTATACCAGTTGTGTCGTAGACGACAACTGAACGACGTCATTATCGTTGACTTCTTGACTCCTCTACCTAAACCTGCTAACGATCTCACGCACTGTTTTTTTTTTCTTCTTTTCCTATATACTATATGCACCTACAATCTACTAACTCCCTTTTTTACCCTTTCTTCTTGTTTTCTTTTTCTTTTTTTATTATTATTTTCATCTCCCTTTTCTTCTTGCCAGTCAAAAAACGAGAGAGAGAGAGAGAGAGAGAGAGAGAGAAATTACGCTCCTGCGTCTTAGAACATGGAAAAAAAGGGAATACGTTCCAAGTGAGTACGCGAACAAGTTTGCATTTTCTTTTTCTTTTTTCCTTTTTCTTGTCCCTTTTTTTTTCTACTCAAGTGTTCTTTCTAAAGAAAGAGAAAGAATAATATAAAATCGGGGTAAAAAAAAAAATAAAAATAAAAGAAAAACGTTCCCATAAGTGTGTTTTAACGCGTGCCGACGAATAAAACAACCCCTCAACTATTTCACCTCCTCCTCAAAAAATAAAAAACAATTGTACAATTTTCGTTTAAATATTACTCTCATACACACATACACACACATACACTCATACAATTGTCGGATATTTATTCTTACATAAGCAAATCTGTCCACCATCTTACATTTCCCGAGTCGAGATGAGCTTATAGCAGCGGACGGTGGGGAAGGGGGTTGAGGATCACCCTCTTTCCCCCTATTGAAACACATCGACGTCCACAGGGTACCGTACAAAGAGAAACCGATGTAATCTCCGGAAACGTTTAGGGGAAAATTAGGTCGACGGTTGTGCGCGTACCCACGGATAAGCATCCGAACCAACCCGCTTTACCCCCCTCCCCCTCCCCTCCCTCCCCCTCCCTCTCACCAACTTCTCCTTTTCTGATCCTAGTATACCCTAAATGCAATCCTTACTACATACATATATAACTTTAACCACTATATACTCTTCTCTTTCTATCTTTAAATCTATCTTTGACCCTAAAGACGAAATTTGTCAAAATATTTATTTAACTTGCTACTTTTATTTCTTTATTCTCTCTCTCTCTCTCTCTCTTTTTCTACATGTGTGTATATGTATGTGTATGTGTGTGCATGTGTTAGTGTGTATGTTTTCTTGTATATCTTTTTTCGATTTGAATTCGGTTTTATTTTCCCGCCTCGCGTGATCGGAATCAAAAAGGAAGGGAAACAGAAAGAGAGAAAGAGAGAGAAAGAGAGAGAGAGAATGAGATGTTTTTTATTCTTTGATACACTTTGTGTGTCCGCTTTCTTTTGATAAATATTTATGAGATCTTCTTCTATCTTTTTACGTTTTATCGAAATATTTTCAATCCTTGTGCATCTTGTTTCAATTTTATATATTTTTTTTTCTTACATTGCGTATAATAATATTCGTTAATTCGATCAGTGTGATTGGACGAGCATATTAAATGAAAATAATGATAATAATAATAATTATTATTATTAAAAATATTAATATTAGATATTATTTTTTTTTCTTTTTCTTTCTACTTCAAGGCTCTTTTACCCTTTTATGGAAAGCAAAGAGAGAGAGAGAGAGAGAGAGAGAGAGAGAAAAGAGAACGTCGTCATCGACGTCGCGACGTCGTGAAATGTCATCGACGACGAGTACGTCGTTTGTAACATTGAAAACGTGTTATTTGGAAAGTTGCCATGAAGTAACGTTAACGTATCAACGTAGTTTACGTCCAATTTTTTCCATTGGATAATATTTTTCATTAGGACAGTGAGAAGATGAACAATTTCTTCTTTTTTTTTTTTTTAATTTTTCTCATTGAAATATATTTTATTTTATTTTTGATTCTAACTTTGATCCTTTATATTCGCAAGTTATTTAAAATAATCTATTAATATATTTATATGAATTCTTAAAACATTTGTGTATGATAAGGTTTGTAATAATTGAATAAATAAATAAATAATTAAGATAAATATATATATATATATATATATATATATATATATATAATATTAAAATTAATTAATAATTAAAAGATAAACATATATAAAAAAATTATATTATTATAGTAATTTTAATATTGTATATATTATAAACAAATATACAAAGTATTAAAATTATATTATCGATATTATAAAATTATTCATATATTTATTTTTAAAGTAACATTAAATATGTTATTTGAAAAATAACACGTTACATCGATTATACATATTTGATTATTGTTAATTTATGTAAAAAGAAAAATATCATTCACACCTGCACACGTGGAACTGTGTTAATTCTATATTTATAGAAAGAAAAAATAAAATATGGATTAGATAACAAATATAAGCGCTACTTTTCGGACAGATAAACATCCAATAGCACTTCGTCTTTCGATTTATTCGTTGAAACTATCAGCGTTAAATCAACGAAACGATCGGGACGTTATCGACCAAAGAAAATCCATGAAATTCCCATAACGTTAGTTTCTAGCAGTGACAATGGTGTGAAAGAGGGTGGATCTCAAGCACTTCTATTCTATCTCGTTAATGAGCACTCGTTTTATTACCTTCTCGACAACTTCTATTTTTCTTTCACGATCTTTCAATGTGATATATATATATATTAAATAAAAAAAATACCAAAGATTATTTATTTAACATTCTAGCAAAAAAAAAAAAAAAGAAATAAGAAAGAAATAAATAAGAAAAAAATATATAAAATAAGTTTTAAATTTTGTTATTTTCTTATTACAAAAGACAAATTATCTACAATATTATGGAAAAAAATATATAATATAAATTATATATATATATACAATTATTATATATTTTATATATTTTATATATATAAAATTATTTAAATAATTAAATACATTTAACTTGTAATATAAAATTTATTACCCTAAACGTTCAATAAAAATGTATCCATAATATAATCTAAATAATAATTTCCCTTTTCCCTCCTCCCCATTTTAGATAAAGAATAAAATTAAAAAAAAAAAAAAGAGAGAAAGAGAGAAAAGCACAAAAGGGAAAGAAAAGAATATAGTAAATTACAACGGGAATATTCGTGAATATTCTACGTTGTCTGAAGACCCTACCCCCCTTGAACCACCCCCCGACTCCCCCTTTCATTTTTCCACTCGGACTTTTTCCTCTTCTCTCGAACCTTTTTCTCTTTCGCTTTAGTAGCCCAAGTATCTTGAGAGACTGGAACGGACCAGAGGAGGATTTTTACGGCTATCTATCGAGCCATTTCGTACGTGTGCTGGATACTCGTTGGATATTTTTGCTCTTCCTTGCATCGGTGCTACTTCTCTCTCTCTCTCTCTTTCTATTTTTTCGTTGGGACTTCGAATTCCTTGGACTCCCCCCAACCTCCAACTTCCACCCCCACCCCGTTTTCTTCGTGATGGTGGCCCAAGCTACCACCCGCCTAAAATGTGCCAGCCAGCCACCCGTTTCTGTTTGAAGAGGGAATTTTACAGTCGAATACACTTGATGCAAGACGTACAGTCCCCCCTCTGTGTTAGACTATCTTCTACTAAGAAAGGAAGGAACGATGGTACGAACGAATGAACGTAGGAACGAACGAACGAACGAACGAACGAACGAACGAACGAACGTTGGGAACGAATGATGGAAGAAAACGAAACGAAGAAAGGGAAAGACGGGGGATGTAAGAAAGGTAAGGAAGAATTTTTCCCATATCAGTATAGGAAAAAAAAAAGAAAAAAAGTCCTCGTCTTTTTCGATAGTAACTTTCAACTTAAAGGGAAGGGCTTCGACCTTGAGTGACATCGGCGAGTCGACTTGACCGAGTAAATAAAAACTCTTCTTCTTCTTCTTCTTCTTCTTCGCTTTGAACTTTGCACGACAGCTATCGAACTTTTTCTCTTTTTATTAGTAGTAGTAGTTTCTTTTTATACTTTTTATTCTTCTTCTTTTATTTTTACTCTATCGGGGGATGAAATAGAAAAAAAGAAAAAAACGATGATTGGAAAATTTACGAAGAGGACAAAGTTACTCGAGGAAAAGTATTTATAACGACGTATACAATCCCTACTACTTTTTTTTTATCTTTTTACAATCGATCGAATATTTTTATCTTTATAAATGAAACGTATAAATGGTATAAATAAAAATCATCGATTGTTGAGTTTCTCACCAACATTTATTTCCATGTAATTACCCCATTAAATTATTATATTGATTTAATTTAATTACAAACAAAACAAAACAAAAACGAATAAAAAGATCGACATAAACGAAAGAACGATTATTATGTTACTACAGTTTATATTGAAATCATTTTATGAATTAAACTATAAATAAAATGTTATATAATACATTCGCGGCCGGCATATTTTTTCCGTTTCTTATACTAAGTACCGACAAAAATGATGAAATTTTGAAAAAAACAATAATTTTTACATATATTCTATACATAAATATATAAAATTTATATAAATACATAAATATATGTTTAAATTATTTAAATTTACATTTAAATAATAAAATATAATTATTTGAATATTATATTTAAATATAATATTTAATTATTATTTTTAAGTAATTAAATATAATATTTAATTATTATTTTTAAGTAATTAAATATAAATTTAAAATTATTTATAATTAAATATATATATATATATAAAATACTAATAAAGTAGTAATAAAATAATAATAAAAAATAATAAAAAATAATAATAATTATAAAATAATATAAATTTTTTAATTTATATATATGAACAAATATAATATATAAATTTATTTTTATTAAATTTTTAAAATGTAAAATGAGACGTGAATCACCTCAACGGCAACCAGGAATAGAACTTGGAAAGACGTGAATTCACATCAGCGGTCGCGAATGTTTCAATAAAATTTTTTATAATAATAATAAATTTAATAATAATAATAATAATAATAATAATAATAATAATAATAATAATAATAATAATAATAATAATAATAATAATAATAATAATAATAATAATAATAATAATAATGATATAACAATCGATTTCGTTTTACCGATGAAGAACAAAGTTGGGGGTGGGGAAAAAGGGCTGACAATTAAAGGTCTCGAGGTATCTCGAGAATAAGAGTGAGAAAAATAGAAAGAGAAAGAAATAAAGAGAATGAGAGAGAGAGAGAGAAAGAGGGAAAGAGAGAGAAAAATATCAGGCTACGGTAGGAACGTCGAGGAGCTAATTACAATTTCTCTGCGAAGGTTCTTCTCCTCCTCGTCATCGAGATCCCCCGAGGTGCCAAACGAAACGAGCGTTTCCGCTTGGTAGCTTCAATGCCAAGCGGAAAGAACGAAGGAGAGAGAGGAAGATAGAGATAAAACGAGATAAAACGAGAGAAAACGAGATAGAAGGGGTGAAAACGATGAAACAGAGGGTTAAGAAGAGAGTAGTAAGGGTAAGAACACTTGGAAACAAACAACAAAAGCATCCGCGAACTGCACAAACGTATCCTATAGAAGCAACACACCGGTATCATCTAACAGCTGTTGAAAGAAACGAAGAAGAAATATGAAATAAGAAGGAAATAAAAAGAAAAAAAAAGTAGAAGAAAAAATACAAAGAAAGAAGAAGAAGAAGAAGAAGAAGAAGAAAAAAGGGATTTACCCCTCAGAGTTGAGGTTTCAAAGTAAAAATTTCTTACGAGTTATCTCATCCCTCATTCCCCATTTTCTTCAACGCAACTTCGAGGAGAGAGGAACACAAATGTTGAGGGTATGTAAAAAAAAAAGAAAATATAAGATGGTAGCATTTTTGTTGGTTACGAATTAATTGAATAAGAGTCGCCGAGCTGTCGGGGGATGTGCTGCGGGTTCTAGTCAAAGTAAGTAAGTAAGTAAGGGGATGGTGGTGGGATCAAAAAGAAGAAGGGTTTCTGTCTGTTTTGCACCAGACGAACGAAAACGCCTTCTCGTCGTCGTTTTAAAGAGCTACCACCACCCCCAACTCCCATGCTCCCCACCACCTTCAACCAACCCCAACGTCGTCGTCGTAGTTCGTCGTCGTATCTCTCCCTTTTCGCATTCTCTTACGACACCCTCCTTTTTCCCTCCATTTTCCCTCCTCCTCCTCTTCCTCTTTCCTTCTCTTCTCTTTTCTTTTCTTTCGCTACGTAGAACGTACGAAGAAGACGAGTACGTATATTCAGGACAGACTTGAGGAAGGGTGACTTAAGGTAGAAAGAGAAAGAAGATGAAGAGGAGGAGGAGGAGGAGGAGAACGAGGAGTAGAACGAGGAGTAGAACGAGGGCGCACAGGGGGAGGAGGATTGAAGAAACGCTTGGGGGTTGCCATCTACTCTGAATTCAGAAACGATCAATGCTCCAGGAACCCAGCAGTACCAGCACACACCACTATACCCTTCACCCCTTCTCTACTATCTATCTATCTTTCTATCTTTCTATATATCTATATATCTATATATATCTATATCACGCTTGGTGCAAAAGAGAAAAATAGAAATAGAAAGAGAAAGAAGAAGAAGAAGAACAGGCAAACCTTTCTTATTCTTATTTCGTTCTTCGTATTCTTGAATTCCCACTCGCTTCCTAACCCCCTCCTCCTCATCCTGTTCTATATATTTCTCTATCTCTTTTGCCACCCTTTTTCTTTTCTTATTCTTTTGGTTTTCTTCCCTTTCCTCTAGGCAAGCCGGTAAGCATCTCATCCCTTTACGAGTAAAAGCGACTCCACAGGGGGGTGGCTTGATTCGTCGACGTAGACGTCGTGCTGACAGCCCGACTCTCTCTTCGTGGTAAAACGGAGGTCGAACGATTTGCCAAACTTCCGGGAGACACTTTTCTTTTTTTTCTTTCTTTTTCTTTTTCTTTTTTTTTTCATCCACACCCCACGTTGGAATAAAGAATGAAGTCACGTGATCGAGACTGAGATAAATATACCAAACTATCGAAGAAACAATTCCATGATCTAAATTTTACTTCAAACGATTGATCATATTTTTAATTTGTAGTTTCTATGTTTTATATATAACACCTTTTACGTTTGAAATTAGAGATTGGTTTATTTATAATTTTATTTGAATTTTTAAATACATGTTTGTTTGATGATTTTAAAATATAAAAAAGAACACATACATATGCGGTTAATTTACGCGGTACCGATAGTTATATTTGATGTAGCATAATATATTATTTATTTATCAATTTCATTTTTAACCCACATATTATATAATTTTGAAATTATAATTTTGTCAATATTATTTATCATTTTTATACACTCCAATATAAATTCCTATTAACGCAACAAATTAAATTGACTCAATCATTTACAATATATAATATAATATATAATATAATAATTATAATATAAATATATAATATATATATAATTAATATAATAAATATATATATGAATATTTGATATTAGAAAATTCATCCCTTTAATCGAAGTTAACGTACTATATTTAAAATAAGGAAATAAGTAAAGGGGTATTTTTTATATCCTACAAATGAAAAAACATATTGATATATAGATGGAATAATAAAGCAAAATAAAAAGAAAGATAGGAAGTATGAGAATGAATGTATGTGTGTGTGTGAGAGAGAGAGAGAGAGAGAAAGAGGGAAAAGGAAAGATATATAGAAAAGGGAAACGCGATTTGTACGTACGATCGATCAAAACCCTCATCTCGTTCGGCCGAGGTCGGTCTATCGAGGCGATTCGATGAGCTAACGCCAACTTAACGCTACACACCCCACTGAGCTGCACTCGGTCAGATAACTCGTGGATTTTCGATCGTTCTCCGCGTTCCACCACGGATCTAGGTCGTTTACTCTCACTTGTGGATTCTTCTAAGTTCCTTCTTACTACGATCCTCTTCACGAATTTATTAAGTTCGTATTACCAACACTTCTGATGATGGATATTGATGATAATCACTTTATCAAATGAAATAAGACAATTTTTTCTTCGTTTTTACAAAACTAACACTTTCTTTAAAATTTGGAAATAGAATTTTTATTTTTATTTTTATTTTTTAGATAAGAACTACGTTAGTAAAAAAAGAAAACCTATTAACACTTTTTATTATACGTATAAAATTAAAATAATTAATGCTTATTATATTATTCGTTATATTAAATAAAAAGTATTTTATTTAATAATAAATAATTAATATTATATAATAATTATAATAATATAATAATATGAATATATATTATTATATATAATAATATACATTATATATAAATAATATATACATAATCATATATTACTATAATTAATATTATTAATTAATATTATTATATATAATATTATTTAATAAAAAATATCTTTCACACCAAAAGGGATGGTATAATTAAAATTTCTGTTTACATAAGTGATCAAAATTTTTTCAAAATATTCTAAATTCTCCGATTATATAGGTACTTATTCATTAATTTAAACTTAAATATGAACACAGGAATAATTTTGTAATAAATAATCGAAGGATTACTAAACGATATCGTATGTTAACATTATTCTTACGTATTTATGGATTAATATCGAAGAAACAGGAAATTAGTGATACCGAAAGGAAATAAAAATAAGAAAGAGACAGAAAGAAAGAGAGAGAAAGAGAGAAGTATAGTGAGAAAAAGGGCGAGTGTTGGAAGGTACGAGAGAATGGAAATCAATACGTGAAGTGAGCAGCAGCAACCAGTTTGAAGCACAGGAGCTGCCGGCTTTAGAAAGCCCTGAGACGTCGTCTGCTCATCCTCTTTGGACCCTGCGTTAAGAGAGCTTCAGCGGGGGTGAAGGAGAATGATAGAAAGAGAAAGAGAGAGAAGATGAAAGAAGAGGAGAGACAGGAGAGAAGAGAAGTTCCATTCAGGACTAATGGGGTTAAACGCCTTAGCCATCAACCGAACGTCTCCCTCTTGATTCTTGGACGTTCCGATTCGACTCCACTAAGATTCCAAGTACCCCCCTCCCCTAACCTTCCTACTCCTACTCTTCCTTTTCCTCTTATTCCTCCTCCTCCTTCTTCTCCTTCTCCTCCTATTCATTCAATCTTAAGAACTCTGCATGTGATATAACCCTTTTGTATCGAATAGATATGAAAAATATATTAAAAAAAAAAAATTCAACACGTTAGAAATTACCAAATATTTTATCAAATTTCGTAAATATATACGTTACCCCCCCCCCCCTAAAAAGTTGTTTTATTGAAGTTAACCCAAAACAAATAAGGAAAATATTGTTTAATTATAATAATATTTAAAGTGTTGGATATTGCGAGGACTGTAATTAGTATTTTTAAAAATGAAAATAATTAACAGAGGAAGTATTATATATATATATATTTTTAATTGATAACACGATTGTTGTAATTTTTGTTTTTTTTTAAGTTTCGATAAACTTTGTTATCCCTTCCCCCCTAAAAGTATACTTTTCGATATACCAAATAATTGCAACTTTCAATTCTACGTTGTCATCGATAATTGTTTGTCGATTATTATATTTTATCGAGTTTCGATTCTTATGTAAGATCAGTGTTGTGATTAGAAAATATTTGTTATTAATCTCTTAGGAACTACATACCACTATAGTGGTTTTCACGGATGCCATTTTCCAGTACAACGTGCTATTGTAATAGCTTTCACGGATAAGATCTTTTAAAATATATTATACTTAATTTTATTGATAATTATTAAAGTAAAGTGTATAAGTAAAAAGTTCTTTAAACAAAAATTATAATTTAATTATGAAAAACTTCGTTAAAATGTACTCGCGTACAGAACAAGCATTGGTCGTCACGCAACGTAGATTTATCGTTTACATGTAATTCTCGTTGAATTCTGCGTTACAGAGAAAGAACTCCGCGTATTATTCAGCAGTGCCTAAGAGATTAATACGTTGATATTTAAAATGAAAAAAAAGAAAAAAACTTACCCTTGTGTGCCATATCGTCAGCGGTGACGGAGGCGAGGAGGCCGGTGGCGCCCGGCCATGGAGCGACCGCAGCGCCGAGCTGCTGCGTTGGCAGAATCTTTGGGCCTTTAACACCCTATTGGTCACTGTAACAAATTTTTATTTATTCGTATTATACAATAGATTTATTTTAAAACCTAGAAAGATGCTTACTGACAACTTATGTTGATGAATTAACTCATCAACTGGTGGATCATCTCAACTATGACTCATTTACAAACTGATTTGGCAAAATTGATCATAAATCTTATCTAATAACACCCTATTAGTCACTGTAACAAATTTTTATTTATTCATATTATTCAATAGATTTATATTAAACCTACAAAAAAGAAATCCCTACTGACAACTTATGTACACCCAATTACAAACTGATTTGGTAAGATTGATCATAAATGTAATTAACATCCTATTGTTCACTGAAATAAATTCTTTTTATTCATATTATTCAATTTGCTTATATAATATTTATATTAAAATCTTACAAAATAATCTTACTGACAAATTATATTTATATCTATTTGCAAGCTGATTTAGTAAGATTGATTGTTTCTTGAATTTGAAAGTTTTACAACGATATATTATTATTAATACATCTGGTAATTATTTTAGTAAAACATATGCAGTGTATCAAATCATATTCACGTATTCTGAATAGTGATCTCAACGATGGTAAGAGTTCGAATAATAATCCATGCAAAAAAAATCATACGTATAATTAATTAAACAGTTAGCTGAAATGTTAAATTAAACGTAGAAAATAAATCGGTTGTTTAGAAAAAAATATATTATACTTTTAATTTGATCATATATTGACAAAAAGTGAATTAAGAGAAAGAGAATTCAATTTATTGTACGAACAATTAATAATTAATAATTATAAATAATTCATTGAAAATCATTGAAATATTACTAACAAATAATATTCATACCAAGTATGCGGTGCACAAGCTGACATGTGTACGGTAGGACGACCGAACTGTAACTGTCTCGACTGTTTACATGTATACAGAAAAAAAGTAAACATACTCGTACGTATAGAATATAATTTAACTATTTTAATGTACTTGAAAAAGATCAGGGACGCTATTGTTTATAAAAACTCTTTTCCTTTCGTAATCTTACGAAAAATGTTGACTAACGATGTAAAACGCGTTTTCGTTTTAAAATAAATCTATGTTTCTTTTTTAAATATTTTCCGATTATCTGTAAATCGGATAAATAAAGTTCAACAAAAATTCATATTTTTTTTTTTTTACCGACTTTGATAATAAAAACAATTTGTCAACGATAATAAATGATTAAATTAATTTTAAATTATTAAAATTTTTTTTATTATTAATAAATAAAATATTAATTATTAATAATAATTATTATATTATAATATTATATTATAATAATAATTTATTTAATTAATAATTTATTTATATTTATTAATAATTAAATTAACTTTATTAAATTTAATTTTTAAAATAAATCAAAAAAGAGATGCAGAATTTTTTCTTTTATTTTATTTTCAATTAAAAATCAAACATTTGACACAGATTAAATTCATTTTATGAGAAACACATTTCTTAAATCTTTCTCGAAAAATCTTTCCACCGACAAGTGTTATTTTTTCTTCTACTACTACTTCTTCTTCTTCTTGTTTCTTTTCATTTTTATCTACATTATATATACATATGCATATGTATATATAATGTAGTTTTTTTTCTTCAACAGAAGTATATCTCTTATGTAATTCTTTCATTCGCATAACCCCACCTGTGTAAATTAGAACGCTTGACGTTTCATTGACATATCGTCATTCGAGCACTCTCTGCTCAAACGTGGCACACGCTACAAAAAAATTATAATATACTCTAATCAAATATTTTTTACCTAATTTATTCTTTTTTTTTTCACATATTTTTTATTATTTTTTTTTTTCGATCAATTACTCATTCCTCGTACCTTCCATCATTAACTTTCTTAATGCAAAGAAGAAGAAGAACAAGAAGAAGAAAATCATTCAAGACAAAATTTGGCCCATATAGAAATAAAATTTGTATTTTTGCACTCTTCCTCCCTCTTTCCATCCCTTCTTCTCACTCCCTCACCCCCTATACACGTATACACTACACGTATTTACATAAAGATGATCGTTCGTTTTGAAAAAACAAAAAGAGTCGACGTTTACCCTCTTAAAACGTGATTCCTCCCATGAAATAATACAACCATGTAGGGATTCTGTTAAAAGAGAGAAATAAAAGAAAAAGAAAAAGAAAAAAGGGGGATGAACGTAACATTGGCGATATGAAGTATCGTAATTACCTCGCTTCGTACTCGTTGAAGATGGTTAACTACTCTCGCTAAAGTAACACCCCTTCAAATTCTTCATCGCGTTTGCACCGAGAAAGCGCGAGAAAATAACAAACTAAGAGATATGAGAGAATAAAAAAAAAACAACAAATAAAATAGAATGGTAGGAGAATTAAAAGAGAGAGAAGATACAGGAGGAAAGAGAAAATACATTGGTGAAGGATCGGAGGGAGTAGAAGTGAGGCTAAGTGCGATAATTAGTGTTCCGAAGGGGTTCCCTTGGTTATCATCGTGATGCATATGAGAGATATCTCTCAAGAGAGTATAGAAAAAAAAAAAACGAACGTATATGAAAGAGCTATCAAGATAAAATAAAATATTCGTCTATTTTTTTACACGACCTTATCTACACAAGAAATGTTGTATCTTTTTTTCTGTATATGGTAGTAGATAGGGTAGGATGATAGAGAAGAGGATAGGGGAAGATATTTTGGAAGAGGAGAAGGACAAACGAGTAAGTAAGTATACGTCAAATCGGAATAAAAATAAAATGTGTATGTTAATATATACATATATGTTACTTATGTATACATAATTTTTTGTATAGATTGTACGAGTTTGGGGGACATATGTTATCAAATTTCTGCGTCGAAAATTGAACACCTGATCTTACATTAAACGTTAAATATTCAATATTTAATAACTTATTTGTTTTATTTTTATTTTTTTTTTTCATAATTCTTATTTTATAGTAATATCTGTTGTTTTATCTGTTATATCGTTACAAATGTTATTCACAAAATATCTTTTTACGGGTTAATATTAATTGGATTATGCATTAGAATGAATTAATCGATACATGTTGAATTTAGTTATGAGTTAACGTTCAATTTGTTATCATTTCAATGCGAAGGTAACCAAATGTTAATGGAAAATAAAAAAGTATTTCTGTATATATAAATCCATGATAAAATCAAAATGAAATGATTCAATGTATTACATTGAAACTCATTTCTTATGAATTTTAATGAGTCAATAAGTTGATCGAATGAAACCAACGTTAACGTTAAAAATAAATACTTGTAGATAAATCAGTAAAAAAAAAAAAAAAAGAGAAAAAATAGGAAAAAAACTTCCATGTGAAATCTTTTGAATTACTACATACAATTATACGTGATAGAAAATAAAATAAATCCATTATTAGATTGATTTTAATAAGTGTTCAAATCTATTACGGTATTAGGAATTATACAAATGAAATCATCAATGCAATTGTAAAAGAAAAGTATCTATAAATAAATCTTTGATAAGACAAAACAAAGAGCATTATTCAAACGTAGCAAAAGAAGGGAATAAAAGTATACATAAGTAGAAGGAGACTACACTTTTATGATAAAAAAAAAAAAAAATAGAAAAATACCCTGTGAAAGCATTGACAAGAGTTAACGAACTAATTAGGACGTAATAAATCCTGAAATCGTTATTGTTAGTTCTCTCGCGTGTTGGTGTATCGAACGAAAGAGAACAGAGAAGAAAAAGAAGACAAAAATTATGAGAGAAAGTGAGAAAAAAGAGATGAAGAGGGAACGATGTCAATGGGGAAAAGAAACAGATTCGTGAAACGAAATGAAACGATATATGAAACGATACAAATATGGATACTGATACGATACAAGAAGCAAAGGATGAACGTCGCGAAGTGAAACAACACATTGGCGCTCATTCGTAGAATGAAAGAACCTTTTCAGACACAAATCATGACGCAAAGTGAGCGCTCTGTTACGCGGATTGACGATTTAACGCCCGTACTGGGAAATTCTAAAAGAAAAGAGAAATGAAGATAATTATCAAAGGGTTACGGATTATTTACCGTAGTCTCAACGAGATGTACGATGTACCTTGAATACGGGGAAAAAATAGGGGAGTGGGGGTGGGTAAAAAAAAATTATGAGTAGTAATAGTCGTGACGTAACGTTTTAAAGAAAAGCACGAAGTTACCGAAAGGAATAATAAAAATAAAAATATCAACAGGAAAAAAGATATTGAAAGAAGAAAGAGAGAGAGAGAGAGAGAGAGCATAACATAGAAATGGAAAAAATGTAACTACCAGCTGTTTTCTGTCACCGACGGTACATAATCGGATCTGAAGAATTATAAGAAAAGAAGCGAGAAAGCATGTTCCATCGTTCACTGTAAATTGTTCGAAATATTCTTTTTATGTTCCACATCCCTCCTCACGTTTTTTTTCTCTAATTTTTTTTTTTTTGCAAACAAATCTCCTCGCATTGCTATTTTTATTTATCACCGTTAATACTTGGCGTACGTTAAGTGGTGGTGGTGGTGGTGGTGCGGCGGGGGGGGGGATATATGCACATGCGTTTTCACTTTTAATCTTTTTCTTTCCCTAAAATAGAATTCACTTCGTTCTGTAAAAAGAGAAAAAGAGAGAAAGAATTAGAGAGAGAGAGAGAGAGAGAGAGAGAGAGAGAGTGAGTGAATGAGAAAAAGATAGAGTATCTTTGATATAGAAGATAATAGGAGGGTAAAAAGATAGGCTGGAAGCTGTAGAATATAACGGAGAGGTAAAGAGAAAGAGAGTGAGAGAGAGAGAGAGAGAGAGAGTACATAGCGCTCGCATATTGTGCAAGAGGATTACCTTGGATTATGCCCGACTGAGCGCAAACAGGATCTCACCGGCTTGTGTTTACAAGACGCCAAGCTGTCGATTTAGTAAACTCGAACTCAACTCTATCTCTCAACGAATAGCAACCAATTCGAATCGGATCGCGATTAACGCCATAAACCATATCTACCCTAGGCAAGATTTAAACCTTCTCCCTATATCCTATCTAATAAATAATATTTCTTTACGATAAATATCTAATTTACTTAATTATAATGACACTATATTAAAAATACTCCTACTCTATTATTATATAATTATAATAACTATTATAATTATAATAACACTATATTAAATATATGTAATAAGATAAGAAAAATACGATGATAGATAAATTAAAATATATTGAGAATAAAATGATATTATAATTATTTCGTAATCGTAATTTCTTAACAAAAAAATTATGATATCGAATAGGAATCAAAAATATTTTAAACTTAAGTTATTATTAATATCTTATTGTACAACGTTTATTTTCTTCTTTTTTTAATAATTCTATATGTTTTCTAATTATACTACAATATATTGCATTATTAATATAATTAAATACTCTCGTAACAATATTTTCCTATAAATGTTGAATGAAACATATATACGTGTATATTATATTAATTTTTGTTCTTAAGATTCGTTCATTAGAATAAAAACGTTTCTTGGATCAATTCTTTCCTAATTCATCCTACGCCCCCACTTCTTGATTTCATCCCTATCCTAATTCATACGACAAAACGTGTCCCGAAACATAACGGTGACAACGCGATACGCGCGAAACAACGTCGGCTTGGTATTATACAACCGGATGGTAATAGGTTCCATATCCAAGAGCTGCCGGCACCATTATGCTTTACATTTCCGGGGAAACACTGTTAATGGCACTGGCACCGGCAGTACCAACACAATCACTATCACCATCATCACTACTATTACAGTACTATATTCCTGTTAAACATACACACTCATACACATACGTATGTGAATGTCCCGAATGTCACCGTTTCTGACGCCGCGCACGTCAAAATTCATCCCCCATAATGTATGTATGTACGTATGCATATATATATATATATATGTATGTATGTATCTCTAAAGATATATATCTCTCAACATATATGCGTACGTGTATGCTCAAATTCGTGGGTATTAATTGCTTGCACTGCCGCATACGCATTGACTTCTATACACCCATTATGTTAGCAGGTTAACGCACGTCTATAATATCCGTTCATTGATTGATAATAACACGAAAAATGAATGGGGAAAAGAATGAAGGAAGAGTTTTCGAAGTATTTCGTTTACTCATCGATATTAATATCCAAATCATATTACGTTTTCAATGTGAACGAATTAATAATTTCATTTGAACGATTTGTATATACTTTTTATAAGAAAAATAAATAAAAAAAAAAAAAAAAAGATAGGAATAAGAAAAAATTGTCTTTTACATTTGTTTTTCCAAATTAATTGCAATCGATTGATTGAGCTTGCTTCGATGTTTCTTTTTTTAACTTGTACCATACAAATGGATGAAAGTATTTTAATGTCTTTATACTTGTTTAAAGGAGATTAAATATATATATATATATAAAAAAGCGTGTCCGTTATCGTTAAGAGGTGTATATAAATAGGTATATATTTAAAAGTATATATACTAGAGCAACGTCAAATTGTCTTACTTAGAGTCGAGACGAGCAATCGATCGACCGTTTACACTGCTTAAGCGAGTGGAACCAACTGCAAGAAGCGACACCATATGCAACTTAATTGTCTACGAACGATACTAAAGTCATGCCAAGTTTCATACTCATGCTCTCTCTCACTCTCTCCTCTCTTTTCCTGAAAAAAAGAAACAACATTCCTCGTGGTATCTCGCATAAAAACTTTGCATTCTTGTTTTGAAATTACTAACGTTATTAAAGGTAATAATAAAATATGACGAAAGGGTTATGTTGAAATTTTCACAAGGAAAATTTGATAGTCACCATATTTAAACCAAAATTTCGTTCGTTATTTTAAATAAAAAAGAAAAAACTTTGACGTCAATAATA
The DNA here is from genome assembly GCF_049000335.1 of Polistes dominula. Classification (NCBI taxonomy): domain Eukaryota; kingdom Metazoa; phylum Arthropoda; class Insecta; order Hymenoptera; family Vespidae; genus Polistes; species Polistes dominula. The sequence continues at coordinate 4,046,665 of NW_028301046.1, read as the reverse complement.
CATACATACATATATACATACATACATACGTGCATACATATATATGTCAATATTGTTGAATAAGAATGAAATAACCCATAGAAACAGAAATAGGATCGAATTGCACCCTAAAACGATTTTCAAAAGCTGCCGCTTTCATTTTCGTATCGAGTACCGATCGACGAGAAGCTTTTTCATCTCGAAAGCCACGAAAGGAACCCTCTCTCTTTCTCTCTCTCTCTCTCTCTCTCTGCATCTCTTTCCCTCTTTCTCTCTTTCTCTCTCTCTTATCCTCTCTCTTGACGAAGGAAAGGTTCGTTCACAATGCTTGGCGTCGAATACGTCACCGCGGGGTGTCCGCACTTGTGTCGCCTTTTGCCATTCTCTCTCATTCTGTTTTTCTCTCTCTCACTCTCTTTCACTTTCTCACTCTCTCTCTCTCTCTTTCTCTCGTTCTCTTTATTTACTCAATCTAACTTGCTTTACGGATTTGCCACGGCAAATTCATCGTCTATCGCCTAATTACCTTATAATACAAGTGAAAGAGAAAATGAGAACGAAAGGGAGAGAGACAGATTGAAACGCATTCATCTTCTATAGAATACCCTCATAGCTATTGTGTTTTAAGCTGTATTATTAGAGACACCTACATGCAATTTATACCGGTAATTATTACCGATACTGTGATTAAATGTTAAAAGAGAACATCACTTCTTATTTAATTCTGTTCTGTTTTTTATTTTTTTTATTTTTAATCATTTATAGATAATAATATTATTGTTATCATATTAAGAAGAATGATATTAAAAAAATGTTACGGGTAATTTTAATATAAAATATATATATATAGATATGTACGTAAATTTGAATTCTTTTTTCAGTGATCAAACTTTTTCGAAAGTTTACTCGATTATTATTATTTAATAAAAAAAAAAAAAACTTTTTTTTCAACGTTTGTGACAAAATTGGTACTCTTATAAAAATAGCGATAGAAAAAAAAATTTTAATATAAAATATACGTAAAAAAAAAAAACAATTACTCATAAAAAAATGGAAACGAATTATAACGCGAAAATTGACTAAAACCAGAAACGTATACTTAGTTATATCTAATTTTTTCTATATGTATATATATGTGTATATATACATTTTATATTTTACGTAAGTTATTCACGACAATGATTAAATAGAAGAAAACTTATCTAACCCGTTAGAAAAATTAATAATCTCGGGAATAAAAATAAAAATATAAAAAATATAAAAATTCATATATAAAAAAATAAAAACAATATAATATATATATACATAACGCTCATAGAAACTGAAAGAGAACTACAGTGTGAAACCTCAAAACCACAGAGCAGTCTCTTCGCGGAAAAGATCAAAGCGTAAAGCACGTGATCACGTACCAAGATCTCTCTCTCTCTCTCTCTCTCTTTTTCTTCTTTCTTCTTCTTCTACTTCTTGATCTTCTCTCTCTGTCTCTTTCTTTCTTTCTGCCGACGGCCGACGGGGATTGTTGTCGTCTACTTCTTTCGATTTGTCGTACCCTCCACCTCCACGATCGGCAAGAAAACGATTCCTTGTATCCTTGAATTTGTCTTCTTTTCTGCTATCCTCTTAAATGATCAACGATGATGATCTATGATGATCTACGATGATCTATCCTTACCAATCGTGTTGTCACTTTGAAGTTCCCTTTTATTTATACACACGCGTATTAACACTGATTTAATTAATCCTTTTCTCGAGTCTTTAAACAATTAAATCTCAATCACGATAATCGATTTATTATATTTATGATTTATTATTTTATTACTATTATTAATATTATTATTATTATTATTATTATTATTATTATTATTATTATTATGTATTTAAACGTAATAATAACGCGCACAAATCAACTGAACGATCTATTTAATAATTAATCTATCTATCTAACTATCTTAATCAATCTTTTCCACAAAAGATAGATTTTAATTAACAAGTTGCAAGAAGAATTGTTGTGATCATTTAAACACGTTAGATCAAATGTATTTAAAACTGACGATTTTTTTTTTTTTTAATTAAACCTCACGATCGTTAACCCTCACGGCGAGTATTAATCCAATAACAGAAAGCTCCTCTCTCTTTCTCTTTATCTCTTATTTTATTTCTGTTCGTTTCGAGAAATTCCGTAAGGATCGGTTGCGACGGGGAACGATCCGCACGATAAGAACGCACGTGTCTTTCTGATCGGATCACCTTCTTTTCGCGTAGAAATAAGAGAAGAGTAGTAATACGGTGGTGGTAAATATGGAAGGAGTTGTGTCAAGATCTTACACGGTTATGATGGAATTTCTTTTGAAGAAAAGTTTAACGCACTTTGTGCTTTTTCTCTTTTTTTTTTTTTATCTATCCATCTATATGTATATATAGTATCTCTCTTTATCTTTATCTTTTTCTTTATCTCTATCTCTTTCTATTTTTCTCTTTCTTTCTCTCTCTCTTTCTCTCTTTCTCCTTCTCTCTTTCTCTTGTTCTTTTTTGAACCCCGTGCGCGTAACTCGCCGTGCGCTCTCCTCGCCGTGAGGAAATATTATTAGGCAAAGTACACGCACGGACTGGCACGGTAAGACTTGGCGAACTCTCGTTGGGTCGTGGCTAACAGCTAGAGCCGCGGCTACATCGCTTACGCTCGACCAATAAGAAACTTCCTCGGTTGCCCCCACCACCGTTCGGGGTGAATTTCAGTGGTGGGGATGCTGCCTCCGCTTCGTGACATCATCGATTCTGAATGGTGGAGATGCTCGACCGTGCGGAAGGCACATCGGAGGGCGCGTGCTGTGCAACACTTTCACGCATGCGCATTAACTCACGCGCGCGACTATATTCTATCCCTTTCTCTCACACCCTTATTCTAACTGCATACACACGTACGTATTTTCACACTTATACATATTATATATATATACGTGTATGTTCGTATAATCGTGTAACTATGTGTGTGTGTATGTTTTCTTCTTATGTGTTTGCCGTTGCTGTTACCACCACCACCACCACCACCACCATCATCATCACACCACCATCACCATCAACCACCACCAATGTTACCACCACCACCACCACCACTGCACGAAAAAGGCTACCCACGCTGAGAATTCGCGCCAGACGCGATTTGGCTGTCCAGCCGATCGCTGAACATTGATAACTACGTAGTATTTTGCATCTATTATTATTTCGTTTCAATCGTAATCACTCTCGACAATCTTTTTCTATTACTTACCCCCTCCCCTATTTGTCTTGGAATTTACTTTTATTTTTTTTATAATTTTACAAAAGGATATTTTTGTATATATGGAATTTTATATGGTTTCGTCGTGTTTGTCTTCTCTTCTTCGTTTATTTTTTTATAAATTAAAAGGATACTTTACCGATGATAATCCTAGTCAATTAATTCTCGTGTAACTCATGAAGATTTCTAAAAATTGTTTCATTAGAAAAGAAAAAGAGAGTAAGGAGTAAGGATTTTATTTAAGGGATTGATTAAATCATTTGAAATGTCATCGATCATACATTTAAATAAGATTAACAATTAGATATAATTTAAGTTACACACCAATCATTTTTTAGTCAACTTATTAAACCAAAAGATTTCATTTCTTTCCCCTTCCCCTTTGAAAAAACAGTTTAAAGAGAGGAAATGGATGAGGGTTGGTTTGAATTGGTATGGAACGGGGGGAGAGGTAGTTGAGTTAGTTCGGTTTAAAGCGTAGAGGAATTTTTGTGTACGCTTTTGGAAAGGCGTTTTGCCGTGCTTTTGCCTGGTAGGATATTAAAATATAATTGGCGTTTGTCCCCTTTGTGCAAAACAGTATCTAGTCACGCGTGCCTCGGCCGTGGGTGTTATGCACGCCAGAGTAGTCCGCGAACGTCGGCTGACTCACCCTCTTTTTTTTTTCTTTTTTTCCTACCACCGTGTTCAAAGATCTATGTGTATCTATCTCTATCTCTATCCTATCTATCTTTATCCCTTTCGCTTTCTCTTTCTCTCTTGCACTTATTCTTTCCATCTCACCCTGTCGTGGATGGACTGACGTTGAGGCGGGGGTGTCGTTGCATCCACCCCTGCCGGTAGTGCGTGCGTCTACGTTTTCTCGCTCCCTCATTCGTTCTTTCAAGCAAGCTCCTTTCACACAAACTTATTTTTTTTTGTTTTTTTTTAATTTTTCTATTCGCAAAATTATAAAAAGGATTTTGATTAAAATTATGAAACATCTTATTTCGATTTTATATCGATGTTTAACCGGTTAAGGGATGTTATTTTTGAAAGATAATTTTTGTTATGTTTTTTTTTTTTTGTAAAATGTCGCGTATAAGCGTCATGCCGATAAAACATAATAATTTTTTTTTAAAAACCACGCATATATATAATATTATATATTATATTTTAATATATGATTACACACACACAATTATATTATATAATATATATAATATATCATATATAAATGATAAAATATATATTTTCTATAGAGAATTTACTTCAATTGATTAAAGTCAAATGGAAAAATATTGTAAAAAGAAAAGAAAATTATAATAATTAATGTAAATGAGTAAAATATAATATAAAAATAATGTCGAATCATCGAAGGATAAAATTTAGAGAAAAAGTCGGTCGTTTCTTGATGTCGAGATTAGTATACCGATTAGAAATGATTCGAAGTCTAGTCTAGAGGAGAACGATGTGAACTCGGCTTTAGGAGGATCCACGCGGTGGAAGTAACGCGTTTCGATTTTGCGTTAGCTCAGCTACGCGTGAATCCAGCCAAGGTCAAGTCGTTCCCCGCTTCCGAGCATAGCATCCCTCCGGCACTCGGGCAGGGTTCTTAAGATCGATTCCAACCAATTTTCTCTTCTAGCCTCGATTCGATATGCCAAAAGAGAAAGAAACAGATAAATAAAACAAAAAAGATACAGAAAAAATGAAATCAATTTCAATGAATATTTATTTTTATAATGATTACGGGATACCTTTCTTCTTTTTCTTTGTTTTTGTAGATTAGAATAATGAATGAAGTTAAGTTTAAACACTTGTCGATATCAAAAATCATTTCATAACTTTCGTAAACACGTGACGTACGTAGTCACGAGAAAAAGATAATTTTTCTCTTAAAAAATAGATAAGACTATAATTAATTAATTAAAGATTATTTTAATTATTTTGCATAAAATTCCATAAAAAAAAAATTCCTCTTACCAATGAAACGTATTTTTTTTTCCTTTTTTTTTCTGTTATCGACTCGTTCTCCTATTTGTGCTCCCTGATTGTTTTATCACACTTGAACAAACGTCGAATGATCGCAACTCTCACGCGAGCAAAGTCTCTCTTTCTTTCTCTTTCCCTCTCTCTCAATAAGCTTCTTCTTAACTTCTCTAAAAGTCGGTAAAGAAAAAAAAATATAAAAAGAAGTAAAAATGATTGTTTACCCATTTTGAAGTATACGCGTACTTACTTGCTTATATACTGATAATATTATTTACATTTTAACGAAGATACATGCTCGGAATTTTATTTTTTTGAAAATTCTCACTGTACTAATATTACCTAACCATCCCCACCTGACGTAACCGATTTATTTCTTATCGTGGCAGATGACCATTTTTTTTGTTTGTTACCTTTCTTTACTCGTTTCATTTAAAAAATATAATTTTTTTTATTCCTCATTTATCTATTATATATTAACAATATTACATTATTATTATAGTTATAATTATATATTTACTGATACTGAGTATTCGTGTGAAACATAAAAAGTACAATGCAATTAATTAATGTTTAATAAAAATAATTTTTAAAAAAAGTAATATTACAAAAATTTCTTTAACAAGCGATAAATAAAAATATAAATTTACGATTTTGTATTATAATTTATATTTTAAATATTATATATATAAATATTATATATATAATATTTAAAATAATAAATTATATATATAAATATTATATATATAATATTTAAAATATAAATTATAATACAAAATCGTAAATTTATATTTTTATTTATCGCTTGTTAAAGAAATTTTTGTAATATTACTTTTTTAAAAATTATTTTTATTAAACATTAATTAATTGCATTGTACTTTTTATGTTTCACACGAATACTCAGTATCAGTAAATATATAATTTTAACTATAATAATAATGTAATATTGTTAATATATAATATATATATATATATATTAATTATAATTAAAATATAATATATAAATTTATTTTTTATTATATTTACTAATAAAATATATATATTTTATAATTATATTATATATTATAATATACATTTTTATTTATCGCTTGTAAAATAAATTTCGTTATTAATAAAATACCCAAGTGACAGTTAGATGTAAATCTTAAAAAATAAAAAACTTGCATTAATAATTTAGTAACGAACGAATTCGAGTACGTAGTATAACAGGTGAGAAACGGCAAAGTATAAGACCTTACGTTAGTAGAAAAGGGATTGAAAGATAGAAATAGTGAGAAAAAGAGAAATAGAGAATGAAAGAGAGAATGAGAGAGAGAGAGAGAGTTAGTGGAAAGGAAGTGGAAGGTAGAAGGGCAAAACAAACAAATTAACGGTAGAGTCGCTTGTTTATTGTTGGGTGGGGACACGGTAACCACGCCTTTGTCAAGCACGCCCTCTGAGCGTTATGTTCCCCCTTTTTTCCCCACCACCATCAACGCCCCATGCTAGTAAAGTTGCCCCCGCCTACCCCCACTCGACCAGCCTACACCACCACGACGACGACGACGACGACGACGACTACGACTACTACGACGACGACGACGATGAGGATGACTACGACGAGGAGGACGAGGATGAAAACGAGGACTATGAGGAGGAAACGGTGGTGGAAGTGACGTCAGACTCGATGCCGGCAACGTGCAACAGGCGGCCGGTGGTTGGTGCTTTTACACAATCCACCAACTTCAAACGCAAACGCGCTTTCTCTTCTATGAAGTATAAAAAAAAAGGAAAAAAGAAAAAAAAGTCTTTAAAATGTTAAATAAAAATTAAGAAAACCGAAAAAAAAGAAAGGAAAATTAAAATGAAACTCATTTTAGTCCGTACATTGCTTTAAACCAAACCAACAAAAGATTGAAACAATATAAACAAATTCTATATATGAAACAAAAAAAGAAATCAAAAGGTACTGTAAAATTATTTGATTTAACCGAAAGAAAATAATTAATCATCAGAAATGATTGTTTCAATAATTTTTTAAAATATGTTAGGTACCGATTATGGATACGGATTGATAATAAAGAACAATGATCGAAAACTTGAATGATATTGAATTAGATATTTAAATAAAACAATAGATAAGGGGTATTTTTTTCTTGAGGAAGGGGGTTATTGAAAGATAAAGTATTTAGACCATAGGAGTAACACGTTCGGGACTCTTGTGTCGCGGATTGTAAATTATATTCGCGTAGAGTAGATAGAGAGAAATTCATGCTCTGATGACGCAGCGTTAACCACTCTCCGGTCATGCGATGATCAAAGGTAACAGTAATGGTCCGTGAGAGGATATCCGCCTGTATTTCGCCTAATATACTGCTGGGCTAAATGCTGACGCGATTTCGAGAGACGAAGAGAGAGAAAGTTAGAGTGAGTTATAGTGAGTGAGAGAGAAAGAGAGAGAGAGAGAGAGAGTAGAAGGGGAAGGATGAACGCAAAGAGATAGGATGCGCACAGAAGAGCAAGAGAGAAAGAGAATGTGCGAGGTGGGAGGTGGAGAAGGAGGTGGAGGATGAGGAGGGGGAGGGGGAGGAGGTTACCAGGAGGGAACCATAAATTGTTTGAGCAACGTGTGTACCTAACCTGCACGCACGGTCGAGCGCGAGATCGCGCTTACCGTGGGCTTTCAAAAATTTCACACATTACCGATCCCTGGTGGTTCGAAGCTACTAGCTAGCTCTTCGCAGGACGATCCATCATTTCGGCAGTTTACCGTGGAATCCCTGAAAATTATCCGATATCGTCCCTCCGGCTCGTTTGTCTTTGAAGGTATCGCGCGTTCACGTCCTATCCCTTTCCTCTCAACATCCAACCCCAACCCAAACACCCCACTATTCCCTTGTAACCCCACTCTCTCCTTCTATCATCTTCCTCTCTCTCTCATTCTCGTTTTCGTCCTTTACCTCAAACACATCTCTCCTCCTTTATACTCGCGGTCCGAACATGACTCTCTTTAAATGATGGACACCGTCCTAGACCAATGAAACGTGAAGTTTAACAACCGAGTACCTATTACTAATACCTAAACATTCTGTGGTTCATATCTACCTGTATGTATTAATACGAGAGGTAGGAATCTTGTAATTCGGATATTGATAATTTATGTGAATGTTTACGGATATATTCATTCTGAATTAAACGACAATTATTTATGAGTTTGAATTTTTCTTACATATATGTTTTATATATGTTTTACGAATACTAGGATATATAATATTTATTTGTTATTTATCTCACTAATTTTATTTATATTAAATTAATGTAAGTATTTGGATATATGTTTATGCATCTAATTAATTTCTAACGATCGCGAATCTTATTGAACAGAATTATGTAAATAAGAAACGAGTAGCAAATATTTGGATAAAATTATTACACTCCATTTAACATAACTTTCGTGTATTTTTATTTTCGTATCTTAACCGCGTGATAATACCTATGATCTAATTTAGAAAAATAATTTGAATATAAAAAGAATACAGAAAGAAATGATATTATAAATCATCTCATAAATCAACACTCATGAAAACGGCCTTTCTATTCCAACGACGTTTACACATTTCTTCTTTTTTTATATTTTTTTTTTTTTTTCAAAATTGAACTCCTCTTTTCTTCATATCGATAAATCTCGCACATTCGATGTTAGTATATATAATATATATGATAGTTATAGTCAAATCTTTTTATAGAAAAATTTGTAATAAAAGAGGAGATAGATTTGACGATGACCCATCCAGTAGAATTCGAGGGGTATCAAATAATGGGACTTTTCGTGTACATGGTGTCGATATAATGGTGTTTCTTTTTCTTTCGATTTCTTTCTTTCTCCCCCTTCTCAATACGACAATGGGTCGACTAGGTCAAGTGTGCTCTTACTAATCATGTTCCTGGTCAGAAACGAGCTACGAAAATGCACCAACGAAATGCGAACTATGCGACACATTGACAATAGGCCCTTGTCACTTTCGTCCAGATGCTTTTCACGATAGAAGGAACCCCTCGGTATACGCGAATTTCAAATACGTCGTCTATTCGGATAATTTATTACCTGCTACTTTATAAGAAGTACCTTTACAGTTTTCTTTGCGGTAATGCACTTTATTCACTGCTATATCTATGAACTTGTCAAATTTATCACTCAAAGAGTCACTAAATTATGCATACCTATGATGATCGAATAAAAAATGATTTACAACATTTATATAAATTTTATAGCGTATATAAATATACATACATAATACTTATTAATATATATATTATTAATATATATTATATTAACACATTCGCAACCGCTGACGTGAATTCACGTCTTTTCAAGTTCTATTCCCAATTACCGCTGACGTGAAATTCACGTCATTTTAAATTTTACAAATTTAATATAAATAAATTTGTATAATATTTAAATAATTATATTTTATTATATTATTATATTTTATTATTTAAATATAAATTTAAATAATTTATAATTTTTGCCGTACTCAGTATTAAAAAAAGGAAAATATCTGCCGGTCGCGAATATGTTAATATATATTTATAAATATATTATAATACTTATATAATAATTATTATTTAGTATTATACTTATACTTTTATATATATTATTATTTATATTATACTATATAATTTTTTATTAGAAATGCTATCATTAAATTTATAATTAATAAATTAAGAAAATTCGATATACAAATAGTGTAACATTTAAAAAGTAAAATTCTAGAATGATCTTTGAAAATTCCCAGGATCGTAGTTTAAAAATCCAAAACCCTTGGAGTATTTTTCAACAACTTGGAGACGTACAAAATAATGACAATAGAAATATTTTTCTTTTTTGCAGCCAGTTATTGGAATCAGTTTCGAAAGTCGGTAAAAACGTTACAAGAATGAAAAAGGAAGAAGAAAAGAAGTAAAAGGACAAGATTGAAGAAAAAAAATCTTTAGAGAGAGAGACAGAGAGAGAGAGAAAATAAAAAAAGGTTGCGTGGGATTGCGGGGGATTAAAAATCGAGTACCCTGCACACTCTTCTATCCCTCTTTCTTTTTCTTTCCGAGCGTTATAAACCCACCCCCTCTCACCGTCATATTACCGACACGCTCGTACCGTTTCTTTTGAGGCAGCACCCTTCCATTGCCTCTTCACCAACCGATTCTTAAGCTCGTGGATAACGTAATAATAATGAATAAACCGTACAAGTAGTAGGAGTGTTCATAGGCGTAGAGACACATTTTTAATATTACATTGAATATTATCTTTTTCAATTATATCCACGATTGCATTAATATCAACATTTAATCGATTGATTAAATATAAGAACTACGATAAATACACATAACATTAAGAATAATCCAATGATTATTATTTAACAAATTGAAATAATTTATAATATTAATAATAGTATTTTAATTACTTATTACTTATACTTACGAGCTCACGTTATATAATAAAATATTAAAATAAATATATATATATATATAAAAATTATAATAAAATGATATAAAAATATTATAAGTATATAATTATTAGATACAAAATATAATAAATAAATATAAAAATACTATAAGTACTATCAATATGGCTATTATACTTTGATTATATATTTTGTATATGAAATTTTTCAGATTAGCCCGCCAATGATAGTGTACACCTTGCTTCTGGACCACGCATCACCTTCTTTCCTATCGAAATACGCGTCAGAAGGAATAGAACTAAATAAAGAAAGGTATGAGAGGGTAAGATAGAAATATATATATAAATGCAGTGAGTAGTATATACAGGGGTCGAGAGGACTCCTTTGAATGGATGAGTCCGGGATTTAAAATCCAAGCTCCACTCGAAATCGCGTTACTGAATACAGAAAAAAAAAAGAAAAGATAGAAAGAGAAAAATAGAAAAAGGAAAAAAAAAAGATGAGATGAGATACAACGTGGAGACTGTTCGTGCCCTTCGCAGCGTGCGAAGGGATTAAGTACCTCTACGTGTACGTTCCAACCATGTTCGTTTTACGATAGCACTACTCACCGGGAGGTGTTCTTGGGTAACCGCAGATGCGACACTTCAAAGTACTCTGTTGTACCTTCTCGTTGTAACGTGGTAAGGTAAACACGTGAACGAATAAGGGATGATGCTCAGGGATTTCCGAGGGAGTTTTCTCACCCTCATAGGGTGGTGGTAGTGGTGGTGGTGGTGGTGGTGGTAGTGGTACACGTAGTTTTAGTCTTTTGCATCCTCCCCCTCCTTCGCGACCACCACCACTACCACCACAACAACAACTTCCTTTTTCTTCCTTTTTTTCTTATTTATTTTGTTTGTTGTTCCCCTTTACTCTTTCTGTTTCTTCTTCCTTTGCTTATTTATTTTTTTAGTACCTGTTGTTAGAAATTGTTCATTGTTCTTGTTCAGTCTCGTTTGGAAAGACGTAATTTCGCGAAAGACGAAGGGCTTCAAACGATATTATTTTAACGCTGTCCCCTCCTTTCGTTTTGTAAAAAACTACAGAAGCGCATCTTGATGCAATTTCGTTCAAATATATATATAACAGAGAAAAGTTACTGCAAACGGCTGCGTAATTAAAATGAAGACCATCCCCTTTTTACCATTCTTCCTTTTGACTCTTTTTCTCTCTATTTTTATTTTTTTTATTCACTTTGTTTATATTTTAATCGAAGAAACGTAAAAATGATTTTTTAAATTAATTATTAAGTATCTTTTATCATTCATTTGATATATTATAATTATTTATACTATTATTTATTCTTTATTTATAATATGAAGAAGGAAAAGAAAATAAACAAGTTAGACGAGTAAAATAATATGATTAAAAATAAATTCTAGCAAATAATTATCTTTAAATTATAATAATATGAGAAAAAAAGAGGGTTCGAATATTCATCCCCACAAATAAAAAAATATAAACATAATAATAATAGTATTTTAATTACTTATTACTTACTTATGAGTTCTCCTTCTCTCTCTCTCTCTCTCTCTCTCTCTCTCTCTCTCTCTCTCTCTCACGTTATATAATAAAATATTGAAAATATTACAAGTACTATCAATATTGTCATTTTACTTTGATTATAAAAAAAAAAAATATTTGTAAATTTTTTCGAGTAGTCATCGAACAACTGACGGTACTAATATTACTTTCATTCAATATACCCACGAGTTTCATCTTCAAAACTGAAATTATTTGTCATATGAAACATAAGTAGTAGATGGAATTCGTGTAAGATGTAATAATCGTGAGAAAAACAATTTTTTGTTGTCCTTCCCATTGAGATATTTAGATATCCTATTATCGTAGTAAGAGTATTATAAACATACACGCGCATATATAACACATAGTATACTTACAATATATGATTCTGTCATCAACTTCATGGTGGTCCATTTCCCATCGTCCGTCATCTGTCGTTGATCTCTTTGCCAGCGTCGTTCGTCGTATAAGATATCCATAGTGACTCTCTCTCTTCGGCAGATGACCGATCAGGTCACTTTATACTTGCTAACATAAACGTCTTTGCTGAAGGAACATCTATGAACCCTTCCTTCTTCTCCTCCTCCTTCTTCTTCTCGCGAGTTATTTTTCCCATCTCTTTCTCTCTCATACGAGAAACTGACTCTTTATGGGTTCATGGAGTAATATTACATTTCTGGGTGGTCCATACTTAAACACATAAATTCCTCTATCATTAATCTATTATTATATATAATAATTAATTTAATTAATTAAAAGTATCCATTTAAAAAGAAAAACAATTTTAATTGACATATCATTTGAATTTATTTTCATGGTGCATCATCTATCATGTATATATCTTATAATAATATTTAATTATCAATGTTTTTATAATTATAAACGTTATTTTTCTTCTGAGTACATAAAAGTATGTATTTTGGGTGGTATTCGTTATATTTATTTTTATTAAATAAATTAATCAATTGTATGATAATTAATTGATCAAGTATTAATAATCACAAGCAACTTGTTTTCTAAATCTAAATCTGAACGTACGTTCAGTATGTTATTACGTTTTCTCACCCCTTCATATCATATATTATAATATATGATATAATAAATAAATATGTATATGGGTACAAAGTTGATTTTATGGTGGAAAGAATGGTGAACGTGATCGACGGTGTGTATTGATCAAGATCTATTAATAGATCACCCTAAAGTCGTTTCGTAAGAAGTTAGTATTTGTGTATATATACCTCTTTTAAGATTATTATACTATAGTAAAAGCGTGGGCCGTTGCCGACTGAAATCAAAAACGTTGATCTCTTGCAGGAGCGAGCGCGACTTGTCAAGTAAAACGATAAAAGTGCGAGAGGCGAAAAGGGTGTCGAAGCAAATAAGTGCAGTCAAGATCCAAAGCGTGTTCGCTCGCTAACAATAAGTGATCGATGATCGAGTTCCTGATTCAGCACGCACGCGCGAAACCGAATACCGCGAAATATTTTCATTAGGTTTCACACGTAACCAAAAAAAAAAAAAAAAAAGGAACTAATAAAATATATATTTTTATTCCTTTAATATTTTCAATTCAAAGAAAAAATAACTAATGTAAAAAATAAATTGTTAATATTATATTATGAAATTATGAATTATTTAAATACATATGTATATATGTGAAATAAATATATCTAATATATGAGATAAAGTGTGAATATTATATTGGCAAATTATCAAATATTTAAATAAATATATATGTGAAATAAATATATCTAATATATGAGATATAAAGTGTGCATATTATATTAAAAAATTAGAAAATTAGGAAATATTTAAATAAATATAAATATATGTATAATATATGTCAAATAAATTGTGAATATTATTATATTAGCAAATTAAAAAATATTGAATTATGTAAAATAAATTTATGAATATTATATTATTATAAAATTATGAAATATTTAAATAAATATATATATGTATTTAATACATATATGTGAAAATCTTATAAAAATTCGATCAACGTACTCGTCAACGTAAACCCATAATAAATTCTCCTACTTCTCTAAAAAAAAAAAAAGCCATAATAAAATTATTATAATAAAAATAAAAATTAATATTTACAAAATATGGTAAACCGTCCGACAAAGATTGTTTCCATGATGGAAAGAAGATACGAAGCCAAAAGATTGAAAGCAAGTAACCAACCAATCGAATATCCCCCTCAAAGAAATCGCCAATCATGTCGAAAATTTACGTTCCCTGTTTTCTTTTCTTTTTTCCGTTTTTTCTTTGCACGCACTTACTTCCGTGGAATTATATAGTATTTACGCTCGCGTGTTTTCATGAACACGAGATAGAAGGAAGGAAAGATTACCCGGAAGTTTCAAGAAAAAAAAGAAGGATTAATATTTCACGAAAATAATCGTTCTCTTTTGCGTAGAATAAACTTGTTGTGTGTGTACGTTTCTTTTAATATTTACGTTAAAAATTCAAGATACTAAAATATTTTAATTTAAACTATTAAGAAAATATTAGAGTGATTAATTTGTAAATTAATCTACATAAACTTATATTTTAGTTTAAAAGTACGAAATATGTTTGACGTACCTTGTCCTCTTTGAAATCCATCGTTGTTTGATTGGTTTATTGTTATCTATAAAAATAAATGAAACAATTTATTTTATTAATTATTATTTATATCAATATATTGCTAATTGTTATATAAGTAATTACATATATTATATATTACGTATGTTTTGCATATTTTTATATATACATATAAATTTGTATATATGTTGTATAGTTTTATATTATTTTTTATTTCATTATATCTATTGTGTAGAAACTTTGAAGAATATGTACAAATTCATTGTTTATAAAAAAAGTAGTTAATAAACTACAATTTCACAACATTTTATTTCAAATTGATCGGTGTACGAATATTTTCTGCATCCACTGTATAAGTATTCTAATTTTTATAGTTTTAGTATTCTATTCTTATAGTTTTCTAATTCTAATATATTTCTTGCATATAATTTGCATATCATATTATATTTTAATGCATTTTCATTATACAACAATCGTATATAACATAAAATACATTTAACAGTAAAATAATTATAGTAATATTATTAATTAGAACACATCATTAAAAAGAAGACAATATGAAAAATTATTTAGTATTATAAATAATTTCAATTAATTTAAATTTACCATTTATATTAAAA
Organism: Polistes dominula; assembly: GCF_049000335.1. Taxonomy (NCBI): domain Eukaryota; kingdom Metazoa; phylum Arthropoda; class Insecta; order Hymenoptera; family Vespidae; genus Polistes; species Polistes dominula. The sequence goes on along the minus strand of NW_028301046.1, from coordinate 4,031,216 downwards.
TATATTTTAGTATTTAATAAATGAATATGGTTTAAATAAAAAAAAGATTGTATATAAATGTTTTAGAAAAATGTATATAATACCTATAATAAGAAAACACGTCTTGTCAGAAGTTAAGAAAACTAACGACTAAGGAAAGAAGGGGTGTGTGTAGAGGTTAAATTTATCAAAACAACGTTTACTCGATCTTATGTTTTGTTTATACATACATACCTCTTTACTCCTCAGCCTGTATCTATATTCCAATATACTGTCGTTTTTATTCTATTCAAAATCTCGTTGTCGTTCTTGTAAACATATTGATCTTCGTATTTCTTCGGAAGATGATTCGGGGTTTGTCCAATATACTGCGTAAGTGTTTTCACATTTGGTCTTATTTCAAATACCTGAAGAAATTTAAAAATTATATTTTATAATTAGATAATTTATTTCTTTTACATGTATAAATGTTTTGTTGGTCCTATGGAAGAAATATGCATATGTTAATTGCATAATTCTTAGAATTGTTAATGATATATGTATAAAATAATTATTGTAATATTATTAATTAGAGAATAAACGAGTAACACCTTTAAAAAAAAGACAATATGAAAGATTGTATAAAAAAGTAAATATATTGTATAATACGTAACAATTAATTATATAAACTCCTAGAATTTAGAACATTAAATTGTATAATTCCTAGAAATTGTAGGTTTTACTCGAAGTAGGTAATTTTAATATTTTTTAAGAAAGCATTTAAAAAAAAAATTAATTTTACTATACGATTTAAAATAATTACCCTGGTTATATATGAATTAACTAATAATTAAATTAAATAATTATTATCGTTATAGATACAAAATATAAAATAATTATTATCGTCTATAAAATAATTTAAAAAAAAATAAAATAAAATAAAAACTACAAAATAATATCATTAAGAGTGGATATATAATAATAGATAAATATTTTTAAATAAAGTATTAATATTATTCACAAAATAATGATATAATATATTAATTATTTGTAATTAATTAATCTATATATGAATTTACTAATAATTAAATTAAATATTAATTATCGTTACATAACACGTTTTCAGAATTATTATCGTCTATAAAATAAAAAAAATAAAAAAACAATATATAGAAAATAAAAATTACAAAATAATATCTCTAAGAGTGGATAATATTAGATAGATATTTTTAATTTAATAAAATATCAATATTATCCCACAAAATAATGATATAAAATATTATCGTAGAAAACAATATCCTTGGGATCTAGCCCATCGATCTGTGTTCGTTAGAGCGTGTACAATGAAGGCCAATTCGTTCCATCTCTCTCTCTCTCTCTCTCACTATCTATCTATCTATCTATCTCTCTCTATTTTTCTTACACATACTCCAGATAAAGAGAGATATCATTTCTAACAATGCACGTCATCATAGTCGTTGGTTAGACTCATAACACGCGCCACGAATTGACGCTAAAGAAAATGAACCATGACCTAGCAAACAAGTTCCCGGACCAATTTTCGTACTACCAATACTATGCACGATATATCATCATCTATAAGTTAATACGTGTATACGTTAAAATGTCGAAATATAAAATGAAAGTAAGAAAGAGAGAGAGAGAGAGAGAGAGAGAGAGAGAGAGAAGGAAATAAATGCAACGAATAGGACAACGAGCAAGCGGCATTCGACAGCAGGCCGAAACGAATTGAACAAAAGTTGACGTCTTCATCGTCTATCTTTCTCACACGATCTAAAACGAGAAGCGAGGAAAAATAAGAGGTACCTATATATACTATAGAAAACCCACTGACATGGAATAGTAACGGGTCACGCCCATCGCAAGGCCCTTTGTCGAGATTCTGAGATTTATTGTCCGGATAAGGGCATCTCGTCATTTTCAACGCTCGATTCGAAACGTTTACTATTCCTCCTCCTTCCTCCTACCTATTAATTTTCTACGTTTGTTTCTCTCCTTTATTTATGTTTTTTATTTTGTCTTTCTTTTTAACTTCGAGTACATGATAAATCAAATAAAAAATATTTTTTACGTATGTATGTGTCATTTTCGTTGATCTGATTTCGAGGACTAACACAACTTACGATACAAAATCAAATTGTTAAATATCATTTTTAATATTATTTTTTACATTATTTAATATTATTATATATTTTAATATTTATATAAATATACATTAATATTTATATAAATATATTGGGTTGGCAAGAAAGTAATTTCGGTTTTGTAGTGTGAAATAAAACTCAATTGTTTCTATACAAAAAATGAACTTTAAATTAAATAACTAAATTTTATTAACTTTCTAAACAAACAAATAAACAAACAAACAAACTTTAAATTAAATAACTACAAAATTCTAACATTAACAAAAGAATAACGAAACAAACATAATGCTATTTATTGGTGTAAGCCGAAATTACTTTCTTGTCAACCCAATATATTTTAATATTTATATAAATATTTTTAATAATTTAATATTTTTTATTAAAATAAAATAATTATTGTTACGACGTATTTATATAATTTATAATAACATTTTCTCTTCGTTTATTTTTTTTTTTTTTGGAAATGTTTTAAGATCGGACGTGTAAAAAATCATCGTCGTATCGATAAAAAATAGAAACGGCGTTATAATACTTTTCATCATTAGTAAAGTCATTTAGTACGTACGCGTGTTAAGCACAGACACTACTAAAGGGTGCGTTGGTCTTGTTCCCTTTTTGCAACGGTAAAATATACAGGCAACACACGATATACAGGACAGAAACAATCCTCGTTCGTTCTCGTCGTTCGCGTTCGCACCATTTAATTCCTGCCTCGGCGTTAAATTAAAGTCGACGAGGATGCGCTTGCTAACATGAGCGCACTTTTCAAAATTGCCACGTGTATACAATACAACCAACTACAACGACAACGACAACGACAACGACAAATACGACGATGAAGTAACTCGTGTTGTTTCATAGTTATTCGGCTTGCTATAGTAAATGTATTATATGTAATATATATATATGGATGTATATATGTATGAAGTGTGGCAGCAACAGGAAGACACGCGGGTTGAGAGACGTATTAGCATACCAACGCGATTTATCTTACGGAAGAGGCCACTGGGTCCTAGTAGACACGGAGGTTAATGGATTCTGTAAAGCTCCATGGTACGAGTCAGTTTCTCTACAACCCCCGTACAAAATCGACGATTACGTTACATTCCGCATGCTTTCAAGAGCTCGCTATTGAATTAAAACGATTACGTGTTGCTTTCTAGAATTTTAATATCTACGATATACGAACAATTGTTTGTAATTTGAACTTTCTTTTTTTCATATAATATATACACATATATTTTAATTTTTTTTGTTTATTTTAAATTTATTATCTCGTCAAAAGTAATTATTTTGTGTGAGTTTTTTCCTTCTCTCATAAACCATAAAAAAGATACGTATTTAAATCTTTGTTAAAAGTAAATGAACAATTCGTCACGTGGTTAGAACATTTATGGAGTATTGAGAACCACTGACGAATAACATGTTCGACAACGTTATCGCGCTTTCAACGCGATGGTGGGTTAAAAGCGGATTTGAAAGCGCTTTGTTTTCGCGCGGGGATAATAACCGAGAACTAAGGGTAGGGGGTGGTGGTGGTAGTGGTGGTGGTGGGGAAGGAGGAGAGAGAGGATGAAGGGGGTGCAAACGAAACCGATAAAAGTCGTACCGCATTGCTACGGAATCGTTGCAGAGGGAGTGAGAGAGAAAAAGAGAGAGAGAGAGAGAGAGAGAAAGAGAGAGAGAACTCGACTTTCAAGTTTTCAATTGGAATTTCGATGTCTTCTAATTGATTCCACTCGGACTCCTGCTCTCAATACACAAATCTACCTTTTGCGAGCAAACCCTGTGTGAAAAGTTTCAAACCTCAACATAAACTTGACTAAATCCTCCAATTTTTTTACGAACTTAAGTGTAATGTAATAATATACTATTATTCATAATGTAATATTATAGAATTTATATATTGTTTCATAATTGTTTAATTAAATTAATTAAACGATAATAATCGTTAAATAAATATAAATGGTAATATGGTTATTTTTATCATTAGATGGATTTCTTTTTTAAACAAAATTATTTTTGGTTGAAGTTTTATTACTTCGAATTAAATGCTTACATTTTATAACAATTATGATCGTATAATCATGAAATAATAAATATTGTTATTAACAAATTTTTTTTTCTACGTTATTTTTACTTAATTGTAAGAATAGTACTTTTTACGCGAATACTCGGAATATTAAAATGTAATAAGTATCAGTGTCATAATTAACTAATTGATATTTATACGAAATGTTATACAAAAATATATTACATGCAATAAAAATTCTATATATTATAATATTAAAAAATGAAACACAATTTCTCGGTAAATAATAAACGATATATAAAACTACGGAAAGAAACTTCTTTTTAGAAAACAAAAAAAATTATCCTATTTAAATAAAAATTCTATGAATAATATAATATTGATAATAATAATAATAATAATAATAATAATAATAATAATAATAATAATAATAATAATAATAATAATAATAACGATTTCTAACTAAATAAATAAACGACACATGATAAACTACGTATAAACTTCTTTCCACAATACAAAAAAAAATATATATCCTATTTAAATAAAAATTCTTTAAATAATACTACAATATTAATACTAATAACAATTACTAACTAAATAAATAAACGTCACATCATAAACTACGGATAAACTTCTTTTCAAAATATCCCGACGAACACTTCGACGTACTTGAAGGGGGAATTATCGATGGTGCGATTTTTCGAACGGTGATCGTAGGAGCTCCCGATGGTCAGGGCCGAGAGTGTTGTTCAAGCGAGAACGAGAGAAAAAGAGAAAGAGAATAAGAGAGAGAGAGAGAGAGAGAGATAAAGCAAAAGCAAAAGAGAAAGAGAAAGAGGACGAAAACGGCGTCGAAGGGATGGCTCGACTGGCGGCGTCGATGTCGGGGGGTTCTCGGTTTGAGAGGAGGGGTGGTATATATAGTGGTGTGGGATATACGGGGGTGGCAGGACGCCCCACGTGGGTGGGTGGCGGCAGAACGGCGTTGAGGTAGTCATGACGACCGCAGCGACCAATCATCCGGAAGTAACGCAGCGCGAGATAACTCTGCATCCAATCAGGTTTAAAGCGGAGACGGGGCTGGCCATCCCCCGCACAAGATCACCCCCGTAGCAAAATTTCTACCCGTACGAGGGTAGATATACAAGACGACAGACTACACGTTATCTTTCTCTCTCTCTCTCTCTCTCTCTCTCCCTTTTTTTCCTCCCTTTTTTTTCTTTTTTGAACAAGACGGCAGACTGCTCTAGCTCTCTCTCTCTCTCTCTCTATCGTTTTGTTCTTCTTTTTTCTTTTTTTATTTGTTTGTATGTTGAATAAAGTAAATGAGAGAGGGAGGGAAAAAATGATAAGAAAACTCGATTGGATTCACGTATGAATATATTGCCAAAGATAAACGAAGAAGCCAAGAATACGACGTTAATGTGAATTGCCTGTTGCACGAATTAATGGTATACCATGTTGTATCAAGTTAAATTAACCGTTACCATACCTTATTCAGGATATACTAATTGCGGTCTACGCTAATATCCTTTTTTTATTTATTTTAGGATCTCCTTATTTGATTGATAATTTATTTATACAAATTGAATGATTTTGTATATTTAATATTAGTAAATAAAATATATCTAATTATTTAAACACAATGTAATGCAATAACATTTTGAATAATATATATTATATCAATTGCATCTAACATTCGTAACTTCAACTTTCATATTTTAATCATGCATTTAATTATTCAAATATTACTTACATCACTCACAATATTTATTTTTGTCTCTTTCAAATATTTGTCCATGCAATAAAGTAATTATTCAATTTTATTCACACGCATGCACACGCTCATCATAATATAATAAAATAAAACTAAAAAAAAAAGAGAATTAAATATTTTTATTCTTTCTATAACCATGCATGCAAAAACACAAATACATATATATAGGAATATCTCGAAGTACTCGATAAAAAAAAAAAATTGAAAATAAATAAAAAAAAAAAAAGAGTTAAGAAACAAGAGTTACAATGGAGGGGGAGAGGGAAGGGGAGTGAAGTAAAACGATAGGAAAACGCGTCGCAAGATACCAGTTTAGTTCGTATAGAAGAAGGGAGATGCGTTTATGGTCTGGCAGGGGACCGATAAGAAGCCTCGTAAAACGAATGGCAGGCCATAAGTGTACGGTGTAACGTTCGACACCGTCTCCGGGCACGAACGGAACGTCCAATGTATAACTTCGCATTTGTCACCTTTATCGACTACAACCTGTACTACGCACGGTTTCACCGTGACACACTTTGCCAAAGGACGACGCGTATAGTAGAAGGGAATCGCACATGTACCCCTTCGTCGACCGTCAGGAAAAAGAATGACCTCGAGTGCACGCCATCAACTAAACTTAGCCGCGAAACGACCTAAGCGATCATCTCTCTTTCACATTTTTCTTTTACGAATTTTCAAACGTTTAGATATCTTTGTTCTTTATTTTCTTATGAAAACGGATTTGATGGGGGAGAGAAAGAGGAGATTTGTTGGGGAGGGTTGTGCGTATTCTTCTCTTCTCGATTTATTAATTGTATTAATAAATTCATTTCATATTTCTTAATTTTTTTTCTTTTTTTTCAATATACTTTATCCTTACGATTCATTCATTAAAGATCATTTCTATCCTTTTTATTTTTTTATATCAATTTTTCTTCTCGCAAATTATTCTTTTATCAAATACAACGAATTACATTAAAATTCTTCTCACCAATACCATCATTATATAAAGATGTATCAAAAGTTCATTACGTTTTTAATTAATATTGAACTATCCGTAACAAAAACACAATAAACTCACGAACTTTTTGGTTCACCTCAATGTTATCATTTTTAATTTGATTTTTTTGTTCTTTCTCATTTTCATTTATTTATTTATTAAGAAAAAGAGCACGTCGTGAGAATCTAACTCCGTGGAGGGGGTTACAAAAATATATATATACATATATATATTTCTCGGAGACGTGGTCGGCCCGCCGTCTCGTCTGGAAAAAAATCTCGAAGCGAGCGAGATATCGAATCGCTAATCCACCTCCCGTGCTTCCTTGATTACGATACAGGTTCAGGCGAGTGGAAAGAATAAAGGAAAAAATTTTTCTCATCATCCACTGTGTGCGAAATCGTCTTTCCTTCTCTCTCACTTATTCACTCACTCACTCTTTGGACGGATGAATTCCATCGTTATCGAGTCGCGCCCTCCGTTTTACAAACGGGAAGGCCTCCTCTCCTTTACCTCCTCTTCTTCCCCAGCCCCTCCCTTCCTCCTCCTCCTCCTCCTCCTCCTCCTCCTCCTCAATCTCCTCTTCGTAGTTCGTCGTAGTCGTTTCTCTTTCAGCCGTTACAAAATCCCTCGACCGAACGTGCATATTTCCATTTGACACGCCTCGCCGATCGTCTGATTTTATTAAAAAACCCCGTAACCCGGTTCCACGCTTTGCCCATTCCACGTCTTCGTTTCCGTACGTAACGCCGTTTTCCCTCGAGAGCTTTTGCTTTTTCCTCTAATACCTCACCTCCTCCTTCTCTTCCTCCTACCACCCACTTGCCCTTTTTTTTAAACCACCCATTCCTATCACCGTACCCGTTCTATCGGTCGGACCGCAATTTCCGAATTTTCTTTTTTTTTTCCTTTTTGTTTTGGAATTTTCTTTTTATATTTTTTTCCCAAGTAATAGGTACGTCGTGCAGGTCGATTCGAATCGATAAAAAAAAGAAAATATATAATAAATATAACAAATAGAATATAATATGAATTTAGAAATTGATTTAGAGAGAATGTCTTGTCGAGACAGAAATGAATCCTTGTTAGAATATATTTTAATAATCTTATTTAACGATATCCATTATTTATTGGATTAAATTAAAAAAAAAAAGAAGATAATTTTAAATAAATCTAATTATATTTTCGATTAACGTTTATATGTAATTAAGCTTAATAATCGTTTTATCAGTATTTATGTATTAGGAGTACAGAAAAGTAATCAAAATTTCTTCGATAAGTATATTCACATTTAGTTTGTGTCAATAAAAAATCGAAGAACTTTCTAAAAGGGAATTGAACAATTGCCTTTACGTAAAGCAAAAAGTGTTAAAAAATGATGAAAATATTTTTTGTTGATTAGCATTTAAAATTTCATTTATTTTAAATAAATAAGCGTTTTTTGCTAGAAAAGCACAATTTTGATTACTTTTTGGTCCCCGATTTTTTTTTATTAAATGTAATATACAAGTATTTAATTTTTTTTTATTAAATTCGATTTTTTTTTATTAAAACTAATAAACGTTTTTAATTGTTTTTATTAAACTTGAATTTTTGTTATTAAATTCAATACACGTATTTTTTTATTAAATCTAATAAACGTTTAATATCTAAACGTTTGAGATTCATTTCAAATTCGATCAAAAAGTAAAAAAAGGAAATAAAATATTACAAAAATAAATACATAGATATTATTTTTCGGGACTAATGAAAATAATGAATTTTCTTATTGTTAAATATGATAAATGTTTTATCGTATAAATGAATGTTTAAAATATTGATCGTAGAAACAATCCGACGTAATGTATTTAGTTTAAAATGTAAATAATAATATTTAAACGAGAATGGGATAGAGGAAACAGTGTTGTTTTCGAGAAAAGCAAATCTTTACTTCCCTAATCGCGTTACTCCTCGCTTATCCACACCGAAAATTTACTCCTCTCCCTTTCGAGAACAGAAACGGGCAACAGTTCGTTACGTACCGCCATATTTACCCCGCGCTTCCAATCCTGCTTTCGAAACTCATCTGGCATCTTGCCGTACGTAGAACTTTGCGAAGAGATGGAAAGAGGGAAGAGTAGAGCAGAGTAGAGAAGAGAAGAGAAAGGGAAGAAGAGAACAGAGAGAGAGAGAGAGAGAGAGAGAGAAAGAGAGAGGAATCGTAAACGAGGTCGAGTGTCGGCAGCGTATAATTTCGATGACAAGCAAAGGGGTGGTTATCTCTCGCGCTGCTTTTCACCCCCTCACCCACGCAAGCAAGCTGCGAGTGGTGGTAGTGGTGGTGATGGTGGGCCACCCCCGTGATTGTATTAATTCAAGTCACCCTTCTCATTCTCTCCCTCTCTCTTTCCTTCTCTTTCTCTTTAACTCTCTCATTTACTCATCTTCCTTGTTCTTCGTATTTTCTTCCTTTCCTATCTTTCTCATTCTCTTTCTCATAATGTCCTGCGAGGGTATTCACACTTACTCATTCAGAAAGAGAGAGAGAGAGAGAGAGAGAAAGGGAGAAACACCCTTCCTAAAGCACGACTTCCGGGGATAAACGAAGCGTGCGAGCGTCGCGTATAATGAAGCGAGCTCCTTCGTTTCCTCGTTGTCAACCTCCTCGTTCTCTTTCTCTCTTTCTCTTTCTCTTCTCTTCGCTCTTTCTCTGTTCTTCTTATTCTTCTTCTTCTTCTTCTATCCCCCATCTTCTACAAGCAAAGATTCCTCTCCCTTCAGCCTAAATTTAGATCCTAGGTAACGGGCCAACCCCTTCCCATCCACTATCTCACACATTTACAGAATATCTACTTGAACTTGCTACACGTTAGGAAATTATCGTGATTATTCTTCTTACGTTATATCTTAGCTAAACTAAAATAATATATTCATTTTGTCATTAATATTTAAAGGATTATATTCCATCCCTTCTCCCTATTTATGTAATAATAATATATACGATTATTTATGTATATAATATAATCTTGTTTTCGTTTATAATCTCATTTCATTTTAATGTAAATATATTATTCTAAATAAATAAGATTTTTAAAATACGAATAATATTTCTCATACAATTATTAATTTATTAATTTTGTTGGTAAAATAATATATACGATTATATATATAATATATTACAAAAATATAATGTATATAATATATTATATATAATTAAAATATAATATATTATATTATATAAATTAGATATATATAATATTTAAAGGATTATATCCCATCCCTTTTGACTATTTTTGTATAATAATATATACGATTATTTATGTAATATATAAATATTTATAATGTATTATCTAATATATTATAAAAATATAATATATATATATATATATATATATATATATATATATATATATATATATATATATATATATATATAATAATTATAATATTTTATATAATATATTATATTATATAAATTATATAATCTTGTTCTCGTTTATAATTTCATTTCATTTGAATGTAAATATTTTATTCTAAATAAATAAGATTCTTAGTACTTAATTATATTTCTTACAATATTATTAATTTATAAATCTGTCGGAAGAAAAACGAAGAAAATAAAAAAATTATGTTATAAAAAAAATGGAAAATCTAATTCAAATAAATTCATATCGATGATAATAAAATACTTGAAATAGTATAATAATAAATAAGAATCTACTAAGAGAATTTTGAAAAGGGGTAAGAAGTTGAAAGGATAAAACATATATCTAAAGAAAGAAGAAGAAGAAGAAGAAGTAGAAGTAGAAGAAGAAGAAAGAGAAAAGAGAATAGGAAGGAAAGAGAGAAGGAGTTTTGGTGGCAACCGTTTAACGATATTTCACGGGGTTCACGCTCGTAAGGGGGTTCCAGAGAGTCGACGAACGGTATTACCGGAGGCAGTCTTGCAGACTCGAGATAAGAGAAGCCGGCTTCCTCGTTTCCGACGGTGTGAACGGCAGCTAAGGAGGTGCACCTTACCAAACGTTAGGACTCGACACTAGAGAAGAGAGAACTTACGAAGAGAGATTCTAAGAGAGGAGAGGAGAAGAGAGGAGAGGAAAGGAAAGGAAAGCCGCGAGCAAACCCCTTCTGGTTGCTACGCGTTACTTCCATTTCTATCTCTCTCTCTCTCTCTCTCTCTCTCTCTCTTTCTATCACGCCCTTATACCTATCATCGACTTGGTTAATATCTGCTTATCCGTTCAAGGCATCCGTCTACCCTTACCAGACCATTTTCTCTCTCACTCTCTTTCTCTCTCTCTTTCTCTCTCTCTCTCTCTCACTTTCTTTTTCTTTTATTTTGTGTTCATACGAATTTACATTAATAATACACGAAAAACAAATATAAAAAGTAAGGTTTGTTATTTCATATGTAAATCTGAAAAAAACTTATGACGTGAATATATCCAAATAATTGCATTGTAATACAACGCCATCTGTTTGAAACCTACAAAACCTAGACCTACATAACCTCTAAATAATAAATCCTTAAATTAGCAATAAAAAATAAAAAATAATCGCGATAAAAATTATTCTATATTCTTAGTTGGAAAAAATCACACAAAATAAAAAAAATAAAAATGTATTATTAGTTCAGTAATTTCGAAGTTTATTGAAAACCAAAAACATGACACTGAATTTTTATATATAAAGATAAGTATGATTAGATCATAAGTATGATTATTTATTTTATTAAATTATTTCTAATAGATATATATGTATTTTGTTTAACAAGTTGATTTGAACGTAGGATGAATAGAAAGTACGACTTTGATTTATACAGTGTAGATATAGTTAAGTGTAATGTAAGATTCAAAACGTGGAAAGAGGGTTGAAAAGTTTTGTTCTATCATTTTCTATCTTTATCTATTTAATTCCTGAAGATGAATTAATCTTGTTTGTCTATTATATAAATCAGATCCCTTTACAGATCTTTAAAATTTATTAAATTAAAAAATTTGTTATCATCACGTGTCACATTCTTTTTGCAACTACTCGCTGTTTTTGGTTTCGAAAAGATAAATTCATCGTATCGCACATTCTTTATTTATTTTTCCTTTTAAATGCCACTCTTACGTTAACCATAGAAAAAAGTCTCGCGTGATATTATATCAACCCTCCCCCCACCCTCAGTTGATGCAATTTATCTTACGGGTTTTCTTCGTGTCTTTTTTTCTCTTACAAGATTCTTCAAACAGATCTCCGACATTTTCTCGTCTTATTTTTAACAGAAAAAATACAGAAAAAATATATAATATTACGAAAAAAAATTCTTCTACCTAATATAAAGGACACGATACTAAAAACTAAAGCGTGTAAAAGGACGACATAGCGTTAGCAATGAAGGACATTGGGCAGCTCGTTGGAGCAATTAGTGGGCGTTTAAAGTGCACGTGTTCACGGACCCGACGGTTAATCCTCGCAATTTTGTCCCCAGCATCCTCTAGTTCGTCCCAATTAGAAAGAAAAAGCTTCGAGAAGAGAGACACCCTACTCACTCTCGCTCTCTTTCTATTTTTTTTACCTTTTTCTTTTTCTTTTTGAACGTGTCGTTACTTACACGCACGTGGCTCGTCCAATTCTATCTATCATTCTGCAATAATCCCTTGGTAATCGTTCTGACTCCTTATAACTTACAGGTGCAATTATCTTACAATCAAGAGAGGATTATTCAATCGCGTATTGTAAAATTAATCTACTACTGAAGGAAAAAGAATAAAAAAAAGTTATTGTTATTTATTTCAGACAATTTTTCAACGAATAATTATTGAAATTTCTATTGGATTTGAATTTTCATAAGATATTGCTTACCAAAATCATTATTTAAACTACCCTGCTTGATACTGGACGAAGGTTAGTAATAGTAGTATTAGTATTAGTAGTAGTAGTAGTAGTAGTAGGGGGTTCCTCTGGAGCAGCCGGCAACCTCTCCGTTAATGAACGCAGCCACCTTGAACCGGCAAACGGATGAACGGGCAGGCAGAGAGGCAGGCGTAGGGGTAGAAATCCGAAAGAGTAAGTGAGAAAGAGAGAAAGAGAGAAAGAAAAATATATATATACATATATTTACACATATATATATATATATAGTGTATAAAGAGAAAAGAGGAAAACTAGAGTGAGTGAGTGAGTGAGATAGAATGATGTGTCGGTGGCCACTAAAAGGGGCTACGTAGCCCTCTCTCTCTCTCTCTTTCTACTATGATAAAAGCACCCTTCCGTGTCCCGTCGGTCGAGCCTCCCCCTCCTCACCGCAACCCACCACCACTTTGGTTCCTTTTCCTACGGACGCCGAGATCCACCCACCGACAAACTGCTACCAACACTGCACACGCTTTCATACACTCAAGTATAATATACGTCTCTACATGTATGTATCTACATATATGTGTGTGTATATGTGTGTACGTGTGTATAGATATTATACATAGGTTTCTTCGTATTTTAAACGTGTGTAAGTGATAAGCCCAGCCATTGACGCCTCGCTGACCTGACGCGATTATACGTCGCGCTACTCTCTTTTCTACCCCACCCCACACCCCACCCCCTCTTCTCTCTCTCTATCACTCTGCAACTTTTCTCTCTTTCTTTCTTTCTGTCTCTCGCTATCTTTTCTTTTTTCCTTTTCTTTATTTTTCTCGTTTTTTTTTGCCTCATGCTTCACGCCTTTTTTCGCGGTTTTTCTGGCCGGGGTGTCTCGTCTCTCGACTAAAGAGAGAAAGAGAGAGAAAGAATGTGTTTCTATGTATTCATATATATATATATATTTTTTATACATCATATATGTGTACGTAAGTGAAACGATACTTACTCGAACGAAAGATGGCTTTCGACGGTGAGAAAACTCGAAGAAAGAATATTTTCACGTTCTTTGATACCGAGACAACTTTTCATCCATATCACAATATTTATTTCTTTTTTATATTCTTTTTTTTATTACCTTTTTTCTATTTCTTTTTAGTCGCGTAGATCAATTTTATTTATCCACAATATATATATATATATATATATATATATATATATATATATATATATATATATATATATATATATTTTGGTTTGTTAAGTATGTTAAGTTTGTTAAGTATGTATATATACTATAGTATATATATAAATTATAAGTATATAAATTTGTTAATAAAAACTATTAAGTATATAAATAAATGTTGTATATATAATACTGTAAATATTATGCTATAAATACTAATAATGTAAATAATAATAGTAATATATATATTAGTATAGTATAGTATAGTATAAGTATAGTAGTATAGTATTAGTATTATTATAGTAGAATAGTATATTATACTTATTATATAGTAGTATAATATATTATAGTAGTATAGTAAGTATATAGTAAAGTAGTAATAATATATATATTAGTTTGTTAAATTGTGATATAATATTCGAGTAACTTTATTAAATAATGAGAAACTTCTGATGGAAATATGAAAGAACAAAAATAAAGCTTAAAATAATGCATAAAATATAATAATAATTAATTTTCTTATATCGTTTATCAATATAATATAATATAAAGAAGTATCTTAAGATAAAAATAAAAGAGGAGTGGTAGAATAATCGTAAGTATAAAGTTGCACGTCACTACGATAACTTAAGGGCAATTCGTAGGCGTGATCTCGGAATAAACTTTGGCAGGACACCTACGGTTAAAGAAAGACAAGTTAGTAATTTGAAACTTTATTGAAATTCACGCTCATGATTTTCACGAAAGAAGAGTAAAGTTAATAAAGAGAAATAAAAGAGATTAATTTTAAAGTAAAAATGATTGAAAAATCTAAATATAAATATTTTAAATCGTATGAATTATGAATGTGGTATTTGTTTAAATAGATTAAAATAAGTGTTTTATATTTTCTTGATAATTTATTAATTTATCTAAGCATTAACTAAAACTATAATCAGATAGTTTATCGATCGAGAAAGGTCAAAGTTGCCCCTCGATGGACTTGGGAAATTCAATTCTGTGCAGACCATCGAACTTTGTTGAGTTTACCTTGAAAGTATAACGGAGGGAGAACAGTGATGATAGAAAGAGAGAAAGAATAGAGTAAAATAATGTTTATTAGCATAATAATTATTTTTAATGTCTTATAGTATATATTTATAATTATTTAATAAAACAAATAAAATTAATTATATAATATTATATAAATATAAATTTTGTAATATTTTATTTCTCAATATATATATTGTTCTCTTTTGAAATTAATAAATAAATGTAAATATAATTAAAATTATATATAGTGTTCCTTTAAAAATTCTATACTCAATAATCACTCAATAGCCATACTGTTTTAAAATAATACTGATAAGAACATAATAACATACGATAATTCATAAGTCAAGTAAATGGTTTAAACTTGGATAATAAATGTTAATAAAACATACCTAAAAATCATGCACTCATTTTATTACTCATTATATGAAAATATTCGAGACTCATTTATTCAATTAATTATAAATTAAAATCATATTGTGCCCATCGACTTTCTCTTGAATATTATAAATAAAATTTTCCGAATCATTTGAACCCCCATTTCACGTAGCCTACTATACCAATTATTGTATGCAAAAATACGATAATAATCATCCATTGATTTAATAATAATCTGTTTTAATTCCAAGGGTATTTTTATAATGTATTCTATCGTTAAAAGTAATCCCAAGAAATAATCGAAGACAAATAATGATCAAAAAACGTGATAGTAATTAATAAAACGATCTCCTTAAAAAAAGAAAATAAATCAACGTAAAAATATCTCATTGATAAATAAATAAATAATTTGTGAACAAAATATGATAAAATTGGAAAAAAACAAAAAACATTTCATAAATAGAATATCTTTGATGCGTGATTTGAAGATATTTTGACAAATATTTTACATTTAACCATAGTGAACATATAAATGTCTTATTGTGGTTGCTTTCCAATCCGAAAAAAAAAGGTTTATTCATAAGAAGAATTTAAGAGTCCTTTTTTCCTCTTCCTTTTATTGTTGGACGAATCGTAAAAAAAGATTAACTAACGTGGATTATTCGCGCAACTAATTTTAAATGAAAGAAAAAAAAAGGAAAAGGAATGTATTCTTGTGAGTATATACATAGATAGAAAGGATGTACAAGGTATACATAAGAAAAGAGAAAGATAGAAAGAGATCACGAACAACAGTGGTATTGTGATCCTTTCTCACTTGGTCTGGTTCAAGCTGACCGACTTAACTCGAATGCAGCCTCCGTTACGAACCTTTCCCGACGGATTTAACGCCTCGCGGCTTCTCCTGGATCGGATAGAAGGGATCACGAACGTTTGCCGCCGGTTCGTCAGCTTTAGCTGTGAAATCCTGCGGTTAAAGAACCAACGACAAAATCACTTTTCTATCTCTAACTATCCTTATTCGTAATTTACTTAAAGATCAACAAATTGTTATTACTTTAATTACGAGTTTAAAAATTTTTACTAATTATTATGAAGAATTGATTGACGATATAAATAAGATGGTATAATGTTGATAAAGTAAAATAAAATACGAATTCAGAATGAAATATTGTAGATTGTAACAAATATGAACGAATGGGTGTTTTTGGTAAAATAATATTTTAATAAAAATGATTGAAGTGCATGTTGCAATTATGCAAAACAAATAACAACATCTGTTGTAATATAGTTCCTTCTTTCGTATTTATAATAATAATAATACAATAATTATTAAATGTTGTTACATTTGATATATTTGGTTGTCCTGAAAGCTCGTGACGATTTTAACGGAAGATTCAAACACAGCATTTAAGTTTTATTTTTTGATATATATTTATTACATTATACATGAGTGCCACTCAGTTCTACAACCTTCCTTCATCTTAAAGGGTAACTTACAAATTTTCTCCCTCTAAAACTTGTCAGGTTTTTCAGTAAAAAACCTTTATGCCACCTATTGAAAATCGGCATTAACTTTCCGGACAACCCAATACTATTTTTCTACCCAATATTGAGTATGGTATTTTATTAAAATGTAATACACATTACTCTTATAGACACAACCCATTTAAATACATCTTGATAAAAAAAAAAACTGTTCTATTTTCAATGGTACATGTAATACTTGTTAATACAATTTTAATTTCATTATACATACACACATCTATATACTATATAAAGAAAAAAAAAGTGGCAGGAACTTTCCGAACAACTTAATGCAATAATCTGGTAAAGGAAACTAGAGAAAGGAAGAAAGGAAGAAAATAAAAAAAAGAGGTCAATCTCCGTTAGGACATCTGGAGCAAAGCAGAGCAGAGCAGAGAGAAACTCGTTAATGGTGACTCGTGTGTCATGGTAGCGCAGGTTCGCTAAATGGAAGACGTCGAAGGTAAAGGGAGAGAAAGAGAGAGAAAGACGATAATATCGGGGACGTCCCGTTGCGCTAGACTGTGACTAAATCCACGGTGCCCATGCAGTGTTTACACTCGAGATGATGCCTCCAAATGCTAATACGCGCGTACTCGCGCCCCGTGCTCCGAAACCCGTGTGGATTGGCAGTTCCGTAGCCCCCGGCTTTCTGGTTTCTTAATGCTCAATCGCAATCCAATGAAAAGTGTATGAATGGCAAGCGATTATCAAGTCGAACGGGCGCCCTCAATGTGTCCGTCGAGGCGTCCGCGGTACCCCCGCTGTGTTAACCGACACGACGAAACGACCACGGATATACTATATATATATATATGCCAAATGCTGTTCACCAATCTTTTTCTTTTCTACTTTTTTTTTCCTTATTTCTTTATTTCTTTCCTTTTTTTCCTCATCTTTCTTTCCTTTTTTTTATTTCTTTCTAATATTCAACGTTAAACGATTATACCTGCCCCATATTCTTAACGGATTATCAATTTTATCGTATTTATTCAATTAATTGATTATTAATCGTCGAAGTTAAGTATTTTCTTTTTTTTTTTTTTTAAATCGTCGGATACACTTTAAAACGTAAAAGAATTTTTTTTTACAAGATTACAACGATTGTCCCAATTTTTTTCGTATTTCTACGTAAAATTTAATTGTTTCCTTTTTATTCCTTTTTAAAGTAAGAATAATTTGTGATAATTTGTACAAACGTTTATTAAATAAAGTGCGATCGGACGAATAATTTTATTCAAGTAGAGTATACATTATTTTTTTTCTACAAAGTTCGATCCTTTGGCACGTGTAAAATTGTTTTTGAAGGACTCTCTTTTACTTTTTCTCTTTCTCTACGGGACGTCAACGTTTATGCTAGATTGATCGAATCAGTGATTTCGAAAAATGATCTCTCGATTGTCGGCAAACATCTCTCGTTCGTTGGCATTTGACTCAACTCAACTCGATTCAACTCGACTCCGATCTTTCTTTCATTTTCGAACTAACTAACGAATAACCGAATGGCCGAACGATTTGTTTTGAATTTTTCCTCAAAAGGCTACGGACAAAAAAAAATATCATTGACCGGATATAATTTTTTCTTTGTCTTTTTTTGGTTTGGTTGCTTGTTTTTTCCTTTTTTTTTTTTTATATTTTTCGTATTTTTTTTTTTAAGACCCTCAGGCTATACCCTGGCTACTTTCCTTTCGTTTTGTTTCGTTTTGTTTCCTTTCTCGTTCGTTTCGTTTAGTTTCGTTCATTTCGTTCGTTGCGTTTTGGATTTTCATTTTGTTTTTTCCATTTTGTTTTGTTTCGTTTCGTTTCCCGATTCGTTTTGTTTTCCGTTCGAACAGATCGCATGCGATAAATTTCGGTATCGTGGGGGTGAAAGGGGGAAATACGATAAGCGAGAACAACCGATCGTTTCTAGCCTTTACGTAGGAAGCGTGCCAATGACAACCGCATTGCTAAACGATTGCTTTGATCGGCCGACGTCGAAATTTCCAAATAGAGAAACGTATATAATCGATGAGTACGAGCTTGTTTCGATAGATAGCTCTGTGAGACTAAAACCATTTACCATCGATATATATATATTTAAACTTTATTTTTCAAATATACTATATATAAATAAAATAATTAATCTAATATAGCATATATATATCAATATTGATTGGTCTCGTAAAAGACTATAATCAATTCAATAATATCGTGCAAACTTTATTTAAAAAAAAAGTATTTTTAAACTTAAAATAAATGACACCTTTATATATAATATAAATATATAATATATATATAATAATATTATATGCATATATATTGTATATATAATTTTTATTATATTTGGTGGAGTCATAAATAATTTCCGTTTTTTATGAGACAAAGAATGGTGTTTCTGCGACTGATAAGTACAAGACACCTTTTATGGAGTTTTTTTTTGCACTCTTTGCAACTGTTGAACGTATCTATTGGATTTTGCTCCAATATTACCTTTAAAAGGTTTGTCAAAGTCGAAAATACGTTCTGCACTCGGTTCATCTTTTAAGATCGTATCTCCAGAACGAAATTTTAGAAACCAATTTCTGACTGCCCTATTAGTTATCAGTCCTGCATTGTATACGCTGCATATTTTTTCAGTTACCACCTTAATGCTATTGCCTTGTTTCAATTCCTAAAGCATTACATATCGAATATGCATTTTTTACCATCCATTTCAGAGGTTAAAAAAAACGGTTAAATGTAACATTGACTACATAAAAAATTTGACAGAAGACTAACTGAGTCCTCATCTATATAGTGATATTGAAAATCCGTTTGTTTCGGTGACTTACAGTAGGTAAATACGAAAAATAGATTCTACATAGCCGCTGCATCGGAAGTTACTTATGACACGACCTAATATATATTATGTATATAATTATATATATAAATTTATATTTATTACATATATACTATTAATATTGAATTATATCAATATTTATATATATGCTAATTTATATATATATATATATACATATATATACAATATATAACAAATAATTATAATATATTATAATTAATATAATACTAATATAATAATAATATATAATAATAATAATACTAATATATATATAATGTAATGTATATGATACATTACAGTACTAATAATAATAATAATATATTATAATTAATATAATACTAATATAATATTATAATACGATAAATTTGCAAGTTGTTTTTTTTTTATTTATCTTCAAATAATACTCAAACGATATTACATAATTATTAATTTAAAATCTATCAAACCATATTGACATTACAATTACCAAGCCCCCTTCAGCCCCTTTTAATATGACAAATTTTTAAAAATGATTTCTTTCACGATCGTCAATAAATAATAATACATTTGTCGGAACAATAATATCGATGATATCAAATTAAATCGACGAAAAAAAAAATAAATGTATTTATTCGAGTAACAACCTATCAAAATAAAATCGTATATTGGTAACATGAACGAAAAAAAAAAAAAGTCATTTTCATCGATAGCCACGAGTATTTTGTTTGCGTTACACATACCTCACCCTGATGCAATGACAAAAAAAGAAAGAAAGAAAAAAAAACAAATCCAAATAACCAACGTAACAACCATCGTCGAAGGTACGTCATAAACGTACGAATAGAAAAATTTCGTTTGATTCAAAAAGCCGACACACATATTTTTGTTCGAATTAGCTAATAAGCGGTGGCACGCGTGGACGAGCTTATCGGCACCGGGACGAACGCGTCCGTTCTTTCTCTGTAAAAGCCTTTGAAAACACAACGCGTATGCCACGGTGGTTTTGCTACCATCAAAAGAGAAAAATAGGAACAGAGAGACAAGCAGAGAAAAAAAGAGAGAATGAGAATGAGAGAGAGAGAGAGAGAGAGAGAGAGAGAGAGAACGAAAAAAGGGAGTAAAAAAAAAATTTGTGGGCGAGGTAGAGAGTGGAACGTGGGTGGTGGTAGGTGAGCCCGGTGAGAAGGGAGGTAGGGGGGTACCCACGGTGGCGTCGAAATCACGAGAGCGTGAAAATGTTTTGCAATTTCGAAATCAGGCGTGCGTACGTGCGTGCGTATGTACGTACGTGAGTGCTTACGTGAGTGTTTAAGTGCGTGCGTGAGTACGTGAGTACTGGTTTGCGGGAGTAAAGCGCGTTACCGGAAACTGCCGAGCGTTGTTAGCAAGGTAGGAAAGGATGATGGTGTATGGGAAAAGCTGATGGTGTTGTTACCACCACCACCACCACCACCAACGATAACGGTGGTGGTCAACTGCGGATAGCAGCAACGTTTCTAGCCGCAAAAGCGGATTGCGGTTTGCCCGGGTAACACGCATTAAAAACGCCTTTCTTGACACAACACGTATGCTGCTAGAAAGGTGTACACCCATCCTTGTTTCTGTGGGTTTTTTTTTACTATTTTATTTGTTTTTTTTTTACCACTACTTTTATCGTACTTGTTGTATCTGTTGTGTGGATGTTGTTGTTATTGTTGAGAAAGTCGATGCGATGGAAAATGTCATCGCGGATCTATTATCAAAGTTTTGTTGATGGAATAGATTCATGAGTGCATGTATTTTATGTTTATATGTTTTTTGTTTTTTGTGGAATCGTTATTATAGAAATGATTAATAAAATAGGATATTATAATATAATATAAATATATATATATATAATAATATTTTATAATATTGTATATATAATATTATATTATTATTATATATAGTATATATTTAATATTATGATATTTTATAATATTAAATATATATATAATATTATTTTATAATTTAATTATTTTATAATATAATTTATTTATTATATTTTATATATATTTATATATTTTATTAATATTGTACTTATTATTATTATTTAATTTTTGTTACATTATTATTGTAATATATTATATACATCATCATCAAACTTTCATGTGTACTGATTTTTGTTTCTGAATATCTTTTTTTAATTTAATCGCCAAAACATAAGACACCATTTTTATAGAGCAGTTAATTTCCTACAAAAATTTGTATTGCGCATCTTATAATAGTCATTTATTGTCGAGTTATAAAACTCATAAACAAAAATGAAATTTGTCTAAAAATCATCAAATTTAAATCTTCAATATCATTCAAATGATGAGGTTTACGGAAAAAATATAACATACCTTTTTGTAGAGCATTAAATTTCCTACAAAATTCTTCCAGAACATTTTTCTGTACAATCAATTAATGATGAGGTATGAATTTTATTCTATTGGACTGAGAAAAAAATAAAAAACTGCGATGCGGAGGATTTTTATATTAAAATTAAGAACTCATATTTGGTGAGAATTTGTTTAAATAATAATATATATATATATATTATTAATAAAATATATATATTAGTTTTTGTACAAAATGTTGAATAATATTGCGATTAAAATTATTTAATATCATAGATGATAATTTTAATCAATTTTATCCTATTTTATAAAAATTAAGAAGAAGAAGTAATTGAAGATAAAAAGTACAAGCAAATGAGCAATAATATGTAGAAACAAAAAAAAAAGAAAAACTCGAGATAAATAAAATTCGTATTGAAAGTTGAAAGTTGGTGTGTTAGAAGTAGTATTTTTGCTCGTTAGAGAAGAGAAATATGGATAGAGAGGTACTGTCGAAGAAGGTTTTGCGTCGGCACGATCAAAGGGTCAACCCCGAGCAGGCGAGAATCATTCTCGTCAAAGGGACACGCGTGCTCATTCGCCCTCCTTCTCCTTTCTTCTCTTTTTCTCTTCATCCTTTTCTTCTTCCTGTTGCAATTTTCACTTGGTTGGCCTTCGTCCTCGTCCTCGACGACATCATCATTTCTGTCATCATAATCATCGTCATCATCATCTTCATCATCGTCGTCGAGACACTTTGTTTTAAAGAGAAAATAAAAAAAAAATATATAAGTAAGAATAACTAGAATGATGATGATGATGATGATGATGATGATCATGATGATGATTATGGTGGTTAATAATACAACAGTCTTGTCTTTATTTAGCACATGAAGTAACATAAACGTAATACATACTTGAAGAAAGGAAAGTTTCTTCTTTCAAGAACACCCCTTATAACGATGACCATACACACGTTACTTAAAGAAAGAAAGAGAGAGAGAAGGGAAGAGGGGATATATTCTAAGGGTGACTACCCTCTCTCGACCCCTTTCCATCGGGAGAAAAAGGAGCCGCGTAGCTTTATATGCGTAGGAGTTAACTTCCTTTCGCTAGCACAAACGTAACGTTGATGTTATTTCTGTATTGCTCTTAAGTATTATACATATATACCGAGACTATGATCACTAACATATATCCCTTTTACACTTTGCAAGAAAGATTTTATTGAGGGAGATTCGTCCTTTGAGCTTTAAGATTATATGGGGATTATATGGGATTATATACTGTGTACTTGTTATATATTCTCAGTTCATTATATATGTTTTATAATAATATATATATTATCTAATGTCTTTAGGTCATGATAATATTAGGTTTAGATAGATAAGATGTAGATTATTATTTAATTAGAATATAGTATATCAAATGTGTTATATTATGAATATTATATTATATGTTATTATATAATATATTATATATATATAATATATTATAATTATTATAAAATATATATAATATAATAATATAAAATATATAATAATATGTAATATATACTAAATAATAATTTTGATTAGACAAATTATAAATAATATACTTTATTATAATATAGTTTTTTTTTATACATTACTTTATTTATTGCTTATATTTATTACTAATATTTATTCCTTAAAATAATATACATATATGTGTATTTTAGTTTATATATTTTTTATGTATTATATTATATTATATTGTATTTTATAGTTATATTAAAATTATTTTATATTATATTGTATAGTTATATTATCATTATATTATATTTTATTATATAGTTATATTATAGTTATATTATAATTATATTATATTATATTATAGTTATATTATAGTTATATTATAGATATATTATAATTGGTCCAACTAAAAATACATAATTTTTTTATTTCATACCACTTAAATTATCTTAGCTATATTTTACAATAAATCTCATATATATATTATAAAAATCTTTATTTATTTGGTAATACCATACCAATCATAATCTTAAATTCACGTGATATCTATGAATATATCTAAAAAAAAAAAAAAGAAAAAAAGAAAAGAAAAAGTTAATGATTAAGTCGAATCGTACCCATGATCGGGTGGTCTTACGTCGATATCGTCAAACCATGTGGAAGATATGTCGAGAAGAAAGAAAATAAAAGAAATAAAAATAAAAATAAAAAGGAAAAAAAAGAGAAAGAATGAAAGAGAAAAGGTTGAGTTTAGTATCGCGGACGATGCGGGACGTCCCAGTGGAAGTTTTTCGCGATGGTAAACCACCCCATGGGGGGTGTTCTTTCGCGCTCCCGGAGCCTGTAATTTGAAATCTTCTCAAGCAAAGGAAGGAAGTAAAGAAGTTTAAGGAGAGGGCTGGGATAACTGGAAGGGGAATTGAACTACTGGCACCCCTCTTGGCCGGCCGCAGTTCCTCCCTCCTCATTTTACCGCGACAATAAGGCAAACTCCCGAAGAAATTCACCCTGCAATCACTAAACGAAGTCAAACGTTCTCAGGAACCTGACAATGGAAAATAGGCGTCGACAAATGACTCCCTCTTTTTTTTATTCCTTTTTTTTCCTTTTTTTTTTTTTTACTTTTTTCTCCAGATCATTTTACCTATTTATCATTTGACGTTTTATGGACAAACGATGATGGACATCGATGATAACTCAATACGAATTTTTGAATTATTTTTTTATCTTACGTTTAACGTCACATTTCTATAAGATGGATACTATATTATTATTATTATTATTATTATAGTATTTTTTGGTTACTTGACAAAGTCGTTTTACAGTGTGAGCTAATAATAAAATTTAAACTTATATAGTATATAAAATTACATTTAACTTTCAATTAAAAAAAATTATTTTAATAATAATATTATAATAGTATATATTATATATTATTATATTATAATAATGTTATAAGTATAATTTATTAAAAATTTTTAATTTAAAATTAAATTTATTCCATACAAACGGAGTATATTTCACATATATATTTTTGCTTTAAATTTAAAATTAAATAATATATATGTGGTACATTCAAAGTTAAATATACATAAGTATACAAACGTATATATGTAAGCAAAAAATAATTAATGATAAGATGTAAACTTTGTAAAAATTGTAACGTAAAATGTTCAAAAAACATGCTCTCCCTCTCCCCCATTAAATCATACAACTTTTGTTGAACAAAAAGATTTGTTCTTGTCTATCATTTAACAATTTGAAAAATAATTTAAAGTGGATCGATTAAAATGGGACATCTTGTATACGTGTACGTACACGTTATTATTATTATACCTATACGTATATAACAAGGATGCAACGTATATAATACTGGTGGATACTGGTTACCAACGGCAATGACGACGGCAAATGGCGACATAGGCGAAACGATATTACAAAATTATCGCGACGTGAATGTTATCGGCCTCGAACCGTGCACAGCGTGCACGACGGAGATACACGATGAGATATGGTGCGGGTTGGCATAATAGAGCCGATCGGGTTGGTCGGTTGGTCGACTGAACGAACGAACCCCCATCAAACACAAATTCCCCATACGTATATATCTATATATACTATATAGATTCCCGTAGTAGTACGTGCCCTCTACCATGTTTCAGATAATACGATAACGAGGTTTGCTATACGAATTCTCGATCATACTATATCGTCATGTTTAGTACATATTCCCCGTTGAACTTTGAACAATTATATTTTAAACCGTTAATTCTATTTTGCTTATGGTTAGTGTTCATTTATATAATTACTTTTATCCTATGATAATGTTGTTATCTTGGAGGCGAAAATTAAATATATATATATATATATATATGTATATAGAATTATAAAAGAAGAATTATTATTAATTCTTAATATAATAATTAATAATTTAATAATATAATAATAAATCGATATATTAAATTAATATCGATACAATATTGTATGCATTATGTATTTTTTTGATTTGTATTTTACGTTATTTTACTTTATATTTTAAATTATTCAACATAAAAAATATTATGCCTGTAGAATTATTAAAAAGAAAGAAACTTTTGGAACAACTTAATAGTTTATATAAGTTTTTGATTTATTATTTTATATAATACGTGTTATGGGAAATATATGAAATCGTTGAAGAATATAAGCGTGTGACGACTATTCATTGGATCTATAGATCCGATAAGAAGGCTTTTAAAGTTCTTTAAAATGCAATATATTGGCTTACAATCTCTCTCTCTCTCTCTCTCTCTCTCTCTCTCTCCTCACTCAATAAATGTCATGTGGATTTTGTCAGCACGTGACTTTCTTATCCCACGATCTTAAATACTTGGCAACGCGTGCTCCTCTATCGCATCACGATGTGATCGCATTAACTCTCACAAATGATCCTACTCGAAAAAACGGACCTTTCCACGCTCTAACATTAGAGAAAGTAACACAAAAAAAAATCTTTACAGTCACGTGACTCTAAACATCTTTTTTTTTTCTTTTTCAAATATCCGGTCCGTTATCTCGAGAACGAATCAAATCCAATGAACAATTTATTTCGATATCTTTTACTTAAACGATACTTTTACTTAAAATTATTCGATACACGAATTGAGTTGTGTTGACAAAATTCAAATAAAAGGAGTGAAAAAAAAAGAAAAATGAATATAAGCATTCCTAAAAAAAACGTAGACATTGATATAAGCTTAATAACGACAAAATTTTACCTAATAATTGACAGATAATGTTAAATCATTTTTTTGCTTTTTTCTAAATAAAAGGTAAAAGAAGACAATTGATACAATTGTTCTAATAATGATGGACATTGATGATAACTCAATAAGAATTTTCCTATTATATTTTATCTTACGTTTAACGTCACATTTCTGTAATAATAATAATATATATTCATATATTCATATATTATTATTATTATGGTATTTTTTGATACTTGATAAAGTTGTTTTACGGTGTTGGGCTAATAATAAAATATAAACTTATGTAGTATATAAAATTACATTTAACTTCCAATTAAAAAAAGTTGTTTTAATAATAATATTATAGTATATATTATATATTATTATATTATAATATTTTTAATATATTCTATTATAATAATATATTTAAAATTTGTAATTTAAAATTAAATTTATTCTATACAAACAGAATATATTTCATATTTTTATCTTAAATTTAAAATTAAATAACATATGATATATTCAAAGTTAAATATACATAATCAATACATTATAAATAATTGTCACGAAAATCGTATTAATTATAAATAAAACAAATCTAACATAAACGTGTCCAACAATATTCGTCATTTTGACGAATATTCATTGTTATTTATATAATATTAATTATAAAGAGAAAATAAATCCAATATGAATGTGTCCAACAATATTCATCATTTTAATGAATGTTCATTGTTTTTTATATACTAAAGATAGATAAACAGATAGATAGATAGATAGATAGAGAGAGAGAGAGAAAGAGAGAGAATATTCAAGCAAATTTGTCGTCGGATAACAAAAGTCATCGAAAACGTGGAACGTATAGCGACGAGGTGACATTTTCGAAGATCTCTGGGGAACGTGGTTGGCGCGTTTCATAGAGGCAGCGTGGACGGCGCGTGTTATGGGGTTGTCAAAGCAGCGACAGGATGACATCTCTATTATCACGTACCGACCATGTAGGAGGAAAGTTCTACTTGCTCTTGTTGAAGAGTCAGGGAGTGAGAATGAGAGAAAACGAGAGTGACAGAGAAAGAGAGACCAAGTGAGTGAGCGAGTGAGTGAGTCAGTCAGTTAGTAAGAGAAAGTGAGAGAAATAGAAAGTGTGAAAAGGAAAGGAAGAGATTGTACATAGAAAACGCGTGCCACCGAGATAACGGATCTCCCCGATGATAATCCCCCTATCCGTCCTATCCTAAGGGTACATATGGCCGATTCCCCATGACTGTTAAGCAGATCCACATAAGAGCACACACCCTTCCTTCGCTTTAAGGATTTGTCTACTTCGATGTAGGCCTCTTTGCTTCTTCCTTTTCGTAATACGAAACGACCTCGTCAATATACTTACAATCTTCCTATTAAATAGTCTATGTAAGATTTAATCGTCTGATAAATCTAATCATTCATCTCCCCCCCCCCCACTTCACTAATATAATTCTACGGTATTATAATTTTTTTTTATAAATACATTTTTAAAATATTATTTTGTATATTAAGTAAATTTTCATTTCTATTATAATGTAAATTATAGTAGAAATGAATACATATAATACAAAATTTCTGTTTAT
Source organism: Polistes dominula (assembly GCF_049000335.1). Taxonomy (NCBI): domain Eukaryota; kingdom Metazoa; phylum Arthropoda; class Insecta; order Hymenoptera; family Vespidae; genus Polistes; species Polistes dominula. Next base: position 4,002,890 of record NW_028301046.1, on the reverse strand, counting down.
TAAAAAATTCTAAATTTCTATTCTATTAGATATTATTATATTATCCATTCTATAAATTTTTATTATATTAGATATAAAATTTCTATTATATTCTATAATAGAAAATTTCTATTATATGTAAAATATAGTTAATATTGTATTGTATCAGAACAATATACTTTTTATTTATAATATATAATAAAAATATATATAAATATAAATAAATATAATATAATATTATATAATATATATATATATATATATATATAATAGAAAATATAATAAAAAAATATAAATAATAGAAAAATATTTAAATATTTTATTTATGAAATATTTTAATACAATATCATAAATACTTTGAATAGAGATTGAAATACGTCATTAGTATTAATAATATATATTTTTATATTAAATTTGTGTTAATATTAAAGAAAGATATAATACGCAAATTGATGATTAAAAATTTGTAATAAAAAAAAAAAATATACAACTATTATATTAGATTATTTTGTGTTATTTCTATTTTATCAAAAGAGTGTTCTCGAAAAGGCAAAAGAAAACGAACCTAATCCTATTCATACACATTGAGATTCAAGTAACAGATGAATGAACGAATGGTATAGTCCAGTCAAAATAGCCCTGAAATCGGGTTTTTGAGCTATACGGCTGAAAAAATATGGAAATTATCAGAAAATTGCGTAGAAAACAGTGGGCAAAGTAAAAAAGTTCTCAACCACCGGGAAAGGGGTGAAAAAAATTAAAAACTACCCCAAAATACGATTTTTGGATTATATGTTGAAAATATCAAAAAAAGTTTCAAATAAAAGTTGTAGAGCATAAAATTTTAGGCCTATCTATATCAGACCATTTTTCCCCTAAAACGCACCCTTTCACCCCTACGACGGTTCAAAGTACTCAAAAAATGAAAATTCAATAAAAAATATAAAAATTGGACTTTTTTAATTTTTTTTTTTTTAATTATATTTAAAAAACTACAAAGAACAATCGTAGGGAAACAAAAAATTTTTTTTTTCATCCCTTCTATTAAAAATCAAGGGGTGAAAACGGTTTTTGCTCGATATTTCGCTTAAAACGGGTTATTTAAAAAAAATTTCTTTTTCATATGAATTTTTAATTTATTTTTTAAATTTTGGTGTTGAATTTATATTTATAAATATTTACCTGTAGGAAATATCCCAATTTAAAGACATTTAATTACTCCCTTAGTCCTACGCCTTTGTAGAAAGAAACAGAAAATGAAGCTATCCTGCTCTTACTCATTGTGACGTAGGTCGCCATGGCACGCATGCGCAGACTCTTAACTTCCATGCGTGCAAGAGAGATAGACAACCTATTGTTAGCTTCGTCCAAATGTAAACAGTATAACACGATAGAAAACTTTTTCTTAAATATATTCTCTTTTTCTTCTATATTCTCTATAGCTCGAGAGTCTCGCCCGCATCTGTGACAGCATGATAGATTTTTGAAAATATCTCAAAAAGTAAGCGAGATAAAGCGATTTTGTATAAATTATGTTTTGTAGACAATTTTATTTGCTACAAAAAAGGTCCAGTACTAAAATATTTTATCTCCCTTACTTTTCGAGATATATTAAAAAAATTAAAAAACTATTCTCACCTTTTCTTACATTTTTGAAAATATCTCAAAAAGTAAGCGAGATAAAGCGATTTTGTATAAATTATGTTTTGTAGAAAATTTTATTTGCTACAAAAAAGGTCCAGTACTAAAATATTTTATCTCCCTTACTTTTCGAGATATATTAAAAAAATTAAAAAACTATTCTCACCTTTTCTTACATTTTTGAAAATATCTCAAAAAGTAAGCGAGATAAAGCGATTTTGTATTAATTATGTTTTGTAGACAATTTTATTTGCTACAAAAAAGGTCCAGTACTAAAATATTTTATCTCCCTTACTTTTCGAGATATATTAAAAAAATATGATTACTCTCTTACCTGATACTTTTTATTAAGTTTCACCACTGACAAGGACAGCGCAAGGTCTTGCCCTCTCGGATTTTGTTCAAATTTTGCAGGATGATAGATTTTGCTTACCTTTTTACGAATATATAGTGTTATAGGATCCACTACTCAATAATTTTTGAGATATTTGCCATTAAAAATGCTTATGAGGCTATCTAGTGTTTAAATTTACTTCTGAAGTAAGCAATGGTATATAATAGGTTTAGGATAATGACAACGATTCGGCGATTCGTTCCAATAGTGGGCCGAGTCTTTTAGGGTTCGAATCTTGGGAGGTAAATTTTTTTTTTTTCTATTTTTATATGTAAAGATACATAATAGAGTTTAAATAAGTTGAAAATGAAATGTCTTAATTGACTAGAAACCTTATAAGAGTTTTTTTTTTTTATTAGCATTTGTATATGTTCTCAATTCTCACTATTTTCAAAATAAATATCAATGATTTTGAAAAAATACTAAAATATCGAGACAAATTAATTTTTAATTATTAATTATATTATTTATTAATTAATTAATTTTTTTTCGATATGTTTATTGCAGGGTACATTCAGATTCTCACGTAGGGCTGAATCACTGTTTACTCTCTATTCTCACTTGGGAAATGCTTTTATTGTTTTGTAATAAATATTATTCTGTACATATGGGGCATTCCACGCCAAATCGGACGGTTTTAAAAATTTTTATTTTTGATTTCCGCCATTTTTTGGTATCTTTTAGTACCCACTGAAAAACCCTTCCTCCTAAATTGTGGCATTTTTTGATCTGCCGTTCCAAAGATATCGAATTTTCAAAAAGCAGCTCTTTCTGTGGTTTTTAGCCCGTACCTTTTTTAAAACTCATCCAAATGAAAATTACCATTCTACATAAAAGTTTTGTTTTTCAATGTACTTTTCGAAAAAAAATTCAAAAAAATTATTTAAAGTGTCTTAATACGTAATTTTCGATTTTTAAACTTTAAATTGCATTTTTTAAAGTGAGTGCATATTTAGATTTTCTTCATAATTTTTAAAGCAAACCTACTAATTTTACGTTTTAGGCCGGTCTGGCCGTGGGCCTTCGATAACTACTATTTTTTTTCAAGTTTTAAAATTTAAAAAAAATTTTTTTATTACATTTTAATAAATTTTATCATTTATTTCTCTCTATTAATGTATTTTAAAACACTTTACATATTTTTTTTCTTATTATAACAAGCGTAGGAAAGTCTTAATTACTGATTAAGATTAATAATTAACAAAAATAAGAAAAGTCTTGATATATTTTCGTGATTTTTTGAGAAATTTTAGCAGTCTAATCATTGATATTTATTTTGAAAATAGTGAGAATTGAGAACATATACAAATGCTAATAAAAAAAAAAACTCTTATAAGGTTTCTAGTTATTTAAGACATTTCATTTTCAACTTATTTAAACTCTATTATGTATCTTTACATATAAAAATAGAAAAAAAAAAATTTACCTCCCAAGATTCGAACCCTAAAAGACTCGGCCCACTATTGGAACGAATCGCCGAATCGTTGTCATTATCCTAAACCTATTATATACCATTGCTTACTTCAGAAGTAAATTTAAACACTAGATAGCCTCATAAGCATTTTTAATGGCAAATATCTCAAAAATTATTGAGTAGTGGATCCTATAACACTATATATTCGTAAAAAGGTAAGCAAAATCTATCATCCTGCAAAATTTGAACAAAATCCGAGAGGGCAAGACCTTGCGCTGTCCTTGTCAGTGGTGAAACTTAATAAAAAGTATCAGGTAAGAGAGTAATCATATTTTTTTAATATATCTCGAAAAGTAAGGGAGATAAAATATTTTAGTACTGGACCTTTTTTGTAGCAAATAAAATTGTCTACAAAACATAATTAATACAAAATCGCTTTATCTCGCTTACTTTTTGAGATATTTTCAAAAATGTAAGAAAAGGTGAGAATAGTTTTTTAATTTTTTTAATATATCTCGAAAAGTAAGGGAGATAAAATATTTTAGTACTGGACCTTTTTTGTAGCAAATAAAATTTTCTACAAAACATAATTTATACAAAATCGCTTTATCTCGCTTACTTTTTGAGATATTTTCAAAAATGTAAGAAAAGGTGAGAATAGTTTTTTAATTTTTTTAATATATCTCGAAAAGTAAGGGAGATAAAATATTTTAGTACTGGACCTTTTTTGTAGCAAATAAAATTGTCTACAAAACATAATTTATACAAAATCGCTTTATCTCGCTTACTTTTTGAGATATTTTCAAAAATCTATCATGCTGTCACAGATGCGGGCGAGACTCTCGAGCTATAGAGAATATAGAAGAAAAAGAGAATATATTTAAGAAAAAGTTTTCTATCGTGTTATACTGTTTACATTTGGACGAAGCTAACAATAGGTTGTCTATCTCTCTTGCACGCATGGAAGTTAAGAGTCTGCGCATGCGTGCCATGGCGACCTACGTCACAATGAGTAAGAGCAGGATAGCTTCATTTTCTGTTTCTTTCTACAAAGGCGTAGGACTAAGGGAGTAATTAAATGTCTTTAAATTGGGATATTTCCTACAGGTAAATATTTATAAATATAAATTCAACACCAAAATTTAAAAAATAAATTAAAAATTCATATGAAAAAGAAATTTTTTTTAAATAACCCGTTTTAAGCGAAATATCGAGCAAAAACCGTTTTCACCCCTTGATTTTTAATAGAAGGGATGAAAAAAAAAATTTTTTGTTTCCCTACGATTGTTCTTTGTAGTTTTTTAAATATAATTAAAAAAAAAAAAATTAAAAAAGTCCAATTTTTATATTTTTTATTGAATTTTCATTTTTTGAGTACTTTGAACCGTCGTAGGGGTGAAAGGGTGCGTTTTAGGGGAAAAATGGTCTGATATAGATAGGCCTAAAATTTTATGCTCTACAACTTTTATTTGAAACTTTTTTTGATATTTTCAACATATAATCCAAAAATCGTATTTTGGGGTAGTTTTTAATTTTTTTCACCCCTTTCCCGGTGGTTGAGAACTTTTTTACTTTGCCCACTGTTTTCTACGCAATTTTCTGATAATTTCCATATTTTTTCAGCCGTATAGCTCAAAAACCCGATTTCAGGGCTATTTTGACTGGACTAGTACACGAATAACGAAGGTGAAAGAAGAGGAAAAGAAGATGATAAAGAAGAAGAAGAAGAAGAAGAAGAAGAGAGAAAGCGTGCCTGAAAATCTGGCTTCCGGTCAGCCGGTACATAATTTCGTTACCTTACACAAAATTGGATTAAGGGGTTCGTTAAGGGGGCATTAGAGCACGTTACTACGTTATACGATGACCATGAACCGAATTACATTGTATCGCTCGGTCAATTTTCAATGGACCACCTTTTGAACAATCATCCTGCTGTGATTTCCGGAAGTTTTCTCAACGTTTTTCAAATTTTCCCTATTTCTCTTCAACACGATCCTTCTTCTTCTCTACCTTTTCATATATTCTATTTTATTATTATTACTATTATTACTATTCATGAACTAATTTCTAACACATGTTTTCAATTACTATTTGTAATAAAATATACAACGTAACGTTTCGTGTTATATTATTATTTAAATAAAATATAAATTTTAAACGATTAGACAAAATATGCAATAATGCAAATATATGTGTAAAATTTTTTAAATAATTCTAAACTTAAAATGTGTGATGAAACTTGTAGAAACGTTGTATTTGATATAATCGTATGTAACTTTGCCTAACGTGTGTAAGAATTTTAACGATTAAAGTAAAAAAAAAAAAAAAAAAAATAGCATAAAATAGAAAAGGAAAGAAGTAATCTCTTCCTTGTACCAACGTAGGACAACGACATCTTCGAGGTAAAAATTCCCATAGAGGACGACGGGTGTCCTAGTGTTCGAGACTATTGTCCCATAGAAGGAACCCGATTTCAACAATGTCTCAGCACGATTACCAGTAGCAGTAGTAATATAGTAGAAGTAGTAGTAGTAATAGTAGTATTAGTATTAGTAATCGTCATCGTTGCGTGTTAGATGTTGTCGTGATCTTTGTCGAATGTAGTCAAGCAAAAGAAAATAAAAGAAAATAAAAAAAAAAGGAACTAGTTACAGTAGCGAGTATTATAATATTATCGATTCGGCAATACTCGTATGAAGAAAAATAAATAATGGGAATGAAAGACAAGTTGGAAGCAAAGTCTCGTGGATATTTGTTCTCATTTTCGATCGGTACAATCATCAAAACAGGATCCCCACAACGGGATATAAGTTTTTCGAGATGACGCGATAGAGTTAAAGAGAAAGAGAGAGAGAGAGAAAAGGGAGGAGGTAGAAGGGGACGAGTAGTAAAAAAAAGGGCTGTGAGACCTGTGAGAGGAGGAAGAGAAGGAGAAGAAACCTCTGGCAAGAAACCTCTTAATTATAAAGCTCATACGAACGATAATTGTCGTGTAGTTGGACCAACATTGTGACTGCATGTTTTCCCGCCACGCCCATCTTGGTGTTCGCCACAGCAGGTGATCCTTTTCTTCGTCGTGTTTGCTTTTGCATCGTTTCGTGGGACCGTCGTTCTTTAATATCTCTCCTTATTAACCTTTCTCTCTTTCTCTCTCTTTTATTTTTTTATTTCTTTTCTTCATCTCTCTTTTACCAAAACTTTCGTTTCTAATTTATCGCATATTAATCATTTCTTTCGTGAGAATCGAACGGAATAAATATAAATGTAACGAGAAATAATCTTTTATCGATTGTGAACAAAATCTAACTTTAATCAACGTCAAAAAAGTTTTTGTGGATCGGTCAAAGTAATATCGTAACAAGTAATAATTAAAAACTCACCCCTTTCTTACTGAGAAAAATATAAGCAAAAATAATAAGAAGAATATACAATACTTAAACGCAAATAATTTAAATTAATTAATGTTTGATGATACTAATCCTACTAGTCAAAATATTTACTTGTCATCTAATAGCTCGTACGCTTAAAACACATACCAACACTATGAACGAATACTATCCCCCTTACAATAAAGAGAATAAAGACCGATCGGTCCTTAAGTCTAACAAAAGGAATGGAAAAAATAAAATAAAAAAAAAGTAAAAAAAAAAAAAAAGCGTCGTTCCTTCTTCACCCAACCCCTCGACTACTCGCCCTTTCTCATTTTTCCTCTTCGTTCTACGAATCACGATAGCCAAAATATTGAATTTCCGTAGAAAAGGAAAAAGGATGGACGCGTTATGGTGGTGATGGTAGTGGTGCCACCCTTCGATTTCGTAACTCGCAAGAAATCGAGCGACAAGAACGATTCTTCTTCTCTCTCTCTTTCTTTTTCTACTATCCCTCTTTATATTTCTTATACACGCGCATGAATCCCTTCTACCTCCCTCCCCTCCCCCCCCTGTTGTCCCCTTCCCATCTCATGTCTCTTTCAGTACGACACACTAGGGTAAGAAGAACTAAAGAAGAGAACACGTTGACTTCCCTTTCTCGTACGAATTATTTCAGGAATACCCGTGGCGAATTCAGGATATTCTTTCTAATAATCGATCTTTTGACTTTTCGACTCTCGATCTTTTTAACTCTGCCCTGCGGGCCCAACAGACCCTTAACGAAGACAAGTTCAAATTATTTTATTTTATTCTGTGTGTGTTTTTTTTTTTATTCTCATTTTTCTTTGCTTCTCTACCTACCTATGCTTGATTTTATGGGAAAGTTAGGATTCTATGGTTATTTTTGCGAATTTTAGAAGAAAAAATGTAAAGAAAAAAGAACGGGGGGAAGAAAATTTGTTTTGTTTGGACAAATTCTTTTTTCTTTGTTTTTTTTTTTTTTCAATGGAAACTCAATATGAAAGTTATTAAATGTTTTTTGTGAGATTTAGAAACACAGATTATTGTCATCGTTGTCGTTGTCTGTCGTAGTGTTCGTCGTTCGTTTTCTAACACACGTTTCACGTTTAATTTACTCGTTGATTTCAATTTCAATTTCATTCTCTCAATCCGATTTTGCTAATTCTCTCTCTCTCTCTCTCTCTCTCTCTCTCTCTTTCATTTATCCTATTTCAAGGATCCCATCATTAAAGATATAGTTATCTGATATTGTTCATTAAGAGAAAGAAAGAAAAAAGAGGTTTATATTAAAATAGGATCTCTCTCATTCGATAATATTTATCTTCGTTATTATTATTATTATTATTATTATTATTATTATTATTATTATTTTTATTATTATTATAACGCACAATTGATTAAAAATAAAATCGATAATGGAATAGAGTAAACAAAAAATAAAAATAAAATCTTCTCTTTGATAGATAAAACATAATAGAATAGAAAAAAAAAAAGAGAGAAAAGAGTTGAAGCAGGTTCGACGAGATAAAATAAGGTAATGATAATAAAAAAAAAAAAAAAAAACTTTAAAAAAAGAAATAAGAAAAAAAAACAAGAAACAAGAGTAAGAAGAAGAAGAAGAAGGAAGAAAAGGAAAAAAGGAAAAATCAGAGTTTGCTATCTGCAATGTTCCACGTTGAAAGAGAAAAAAAAAAGAGAAAGAAAGAAAGAAAAAGAGAGAGAGAGAGAGAAGAGATATCGTTGGCAAACAACGAGAGGAAAAATGTATTTGGCGAGAAAGCAAAAGGAGGATGGAAGATTCGCGAGAAGAAGAACGTGCTAGTGGAAAGAAACCTTGCTGCACATAGTAGAACGAATAGAAAAGGATAATAGAAAGAGAGAAAGAGAGAAAGAGAGAGAGAGAGAAAGATAGGGAAGAATTGACGTAGAAACTCGTAGAGGCAGGAGATCCTACGGTAAATTTTCGGCGACGAAGAAAAGAGAGAGAGAGAGAGAGAGAGAAAGAGAGAGCTTGAGAGAGAATGGGAAACGACAATAACTTCTCGGCTCGGCGTACAATTTGATTTTATGCAACGCTTGGCACGCCTCTTAGCACGAGATATCCTTATAACATTTAACTAGATTGTTATGATTGTTGTCTCCGGCAACTTGCACTTATTCTTCTCCTTCTCATCTCTTCCCTTTCTTCAGTTTCTAGTATATTATCTATATTTCATTCTATCTCTATTTTTCTATCTATCTATCTTATCTTTTGTTTTTTCTTTCTATTTTTTTTCTCACTTTACCCTAGTAGCACAAAATATTGAATACATGTGTATTTAATATTAAAAAGACATTAAATCTCTTTTTAATATTAAATACACATGTATTCAATAATTTGTGCTACTAGGATATTTTTATAATTTTTTTTTAAAGAAAACATGGAAACCCTTAGGAATTAGCACAAACCTTGAATATTGTAGGAAATTTTTAATCATCTATTTATTGTACTTGCTTATTTACTTGCTTGCTTACTTGCTTGCTTGTTTGTTTGCTTTTGCTAACATTTGTAAGGTTATTCTACGAATGTATTAGAGAATACTATTGAGGATATATCTACGTGGTTCGTTTCATTCGCGAAATACTGCCGCATTGCAGCTGGTAAAAGCAGTTAACAACCTGCAGTTACAAAGTACCGAAGATTAAGAAGGTTTAACGAGGCAAACTTTACACTCTCATTTTGTGATAACAAGAAAGAATGATGGATAACACGTATATGTATATATATATGAATTCATCATACTCATCTTACTCAACTTATATAACTCTGTGTGAGTATATGATTCTTATAAAATAGTACTTTGTTTTCTTTAGAAATTATTTAAGAATACATATCATTCATTATTTAATTACAGTATATAATATATCTCATATGTGCCCATAATTATTTATAAAAATGGTCTGAATCAAAATCTAAAAAAAAATGAATTTACTTATACCACTTTCATAATTATGGGCACATATATATCTTTATATATAAAAATTCAATGTCACAATGTTAAATTCCAATGAACTTCGATACTACTGTACCGATTTGTGTTATTTTATACAACTTAGAATATAGAATAATTTTTATCGCGATTATTTTTATTTTTTATTGCTAATTTAAGGATTTATTATTTACAGGTTATCTAAGTCTCTAAGTTTTGTAAGTTTTCAGTAGATAGCATTGTATCACAATTCAATTATTTGGATATATTCACGTTATACCTTTTTCAGATTTACCTATAACATAACTAACCTTGCTTTTTATATTTTTTCGATTATTATTATTTTATATATTTCATTCTAATTGTGGTATCATTTTGTGTATTATTATTTATATATTATATATTATGAATATTAAAAATTTTAGGTTATTTTATGTCTAATTTGAAGTCCCAGAAATTATTAATGAATATTAATTTAATTGCATTAATTAGTTTAGAATTATAATAAATCAACATTTTACAACAAAGCAACAGCAACATGTGACCAGGGGAAACCCGTGAAATGAGCTTAATTTTCACAGAATTAAATTTTTCCGATGTCAGTGAGAATATACATCCTAGTATATATATATATAATTTTTCTTCAATATGTATATTAACAAATAAAATTAGATTTAATAAATATATATTTGTATTGTACGAAAATAAAGAATGAAAATAAATGTTCTCAAGAGACAAGGTGAGAAGTATGAAGAAATTCTAAGAGCAACGTATGATGATATTCATATTCTTGGCATAGTCTGCCTTTGGCTGGAAGGCAGCCGCCTTTCCTCCCGGAAAACTAACGGGGGTGGGTTCTGTTCTGTAAGGTGGAGGTTGCCGATGGAGGTTGCTGCTGCTGGTGGTTGGCAGAGCGTCGAACCCAGTGGTGCAGACCAATGGTCCGATGGAGCCAGCCCTGGCATTCTAACTCACTATAGCCAACGGGAGATTCTCGAGGACGTTGCTATTGCCTCGTTCTTCCTAGCGATGGGCTTGACTCAAGTATTCGCTCATAATCTATGATCAAATCGAATTGATTATCCAATTCTTTTTATTTTCAATTCAATTTCTTTCAAAAAAAAAAAAAAAAAACGAAACCTGTCATGCACCTTAATTCAAAACAAGATATTACAGGTGTTACGTACGTATTTTTATCCAGTTTTCCTATTATAAATGTAAAACGTGCTTTAATATTAATAATTTTATTTTAATAAACATAATAATAATAAGAACACTAATTACAATTTTTCAACAAATATATTGAATTGGAAACTAAGTAATTGCGGATTTCACCAATTATTTTCATTGAAAAATCCGCAATTACTTAGTTGCCAATCGAATATATACATATACATATATATATATATATATACGTATAAAATATATAAGAAAAAAAGTATCGAGAAAATAACTTTTACCTTTTTTCCTATTATAAATGTAAAACGTGTTTTAATATAATAATTACATTTTAATAAGTATAATAACGTTATGAACATTGATTGAAATTTATCAACAAATATTTATATAGTCACCTATTTGTGTTAGATAGAAACTAAATAAGAAAAAAAAGTATCAAAAGTAACTTTTACCTTGCTAAAGAAAAAAAATTCATTTTTTGGGGGATATTTTATCAAAGTATTCACGTATTCTCATGAAACAAGATCAGTAATATTGTATTATACTTGATCCCATCGCTAGCTGATGGTCGAGAGAGAAAAAAGGAAAAATATATCATAGAGATAAAGAGAGAGAGAGAGAGAAAGAGAGCAAAAAAGGAGAGATAGGTGCCGAGGACACACGAACGCGGATAGAAACGACTCGAAGACGAAGGAAGGAAGGAAGGAGGAGGAGGAGGAGGTGGAGGTTGAATACCACCACTCTCTAGATATTTCTTATCCCAGCGCACGTAACCCTCTAACAAGCTAGCAAAGTTTACCAATAAATTGTATGACGGCAAGCGTTGGGCTATGGGAGAGGAAAAGCCGCTGGAATATCATACTACCCCCTCCCCCTGCCCTCTTTCTCTTTTTCCTAGACTTTTCAACCGTTCTACAACATACCACCACCAGTACCATCACCAAACACACATCTCACCCCGCCCTTTCTTTCTTCTTTCTTTAACCAAGAGAGAGTCGTCGCGTTTTTCTTTGGAAAAAAAATTTTTTATTCCCCCCACCCCTCACCGAGTACTCTCTACGTGGCCTGTTTCCAAATCGAATCAAAAAAGGAAAAGAAAAAAAAAAAAGAGAAATAAAATAACAAATTTAACGTGGTTCATCCGTTTCGAAAGAAATGAAACAAAAAAAAAAGAATGAAAGAATAGTTCGTGAATAGTTTTTCGCTGTGTTAGCAAATATTTAAGTTTTCTATTCAATTTACTTAAGTAATAATAAATTGTATCTTTTAGATAGATGTGGGTCTTTATCTTCTCTTCTTTTTTTTCTTGTCAATATTACGAATTTTTTAATGAATTTTTTTTTTAAAGAAAAAAAATTAGTTCGATTAATTAATGATTTATTACATTATCGATAAATAAACGTAAATATTTTCTAAATTTACAAATTTACGTTTTACCTAATTGTCATATTATAATATTACACTCTCATATATCATATATTAACCTGTTAATAGGGTGGGACGTATAAATACGTCAAACGTATTGCTTTAAAGCTAAAGATACAAATCTTTATACTTTATATATAAATAAACGAAAAAATATATATATTTCATAGTCTTTTAATTTATTTTAAGTATAAATAATAAATAAATATATAAATATATAAAAAATAATAAATAATAAAAAAAAGTGCGCAATTAAAAAATGAAGTCCCCTGTTAACAGGTTAATAAATAATAAATTAAATCATTCATCAAAATTTTACTAAATATCCACTAAAAAAAGATATTTTTTTTTATTCCTACCATTTATTTATGGTATTGGAAATATTCGTCATATTTCATGACTTCTTTTTTTTTTTTATTATTATTATTAATTCTACTCGTAATTTCCCTATTCTAAATCTGAATGAACGCGCCAAATGTTGGCACATACTGTTAACGATAAATAGAAGAAGAAAAAAATAAAAAAGAAAGAAATAGAAAGAAATATTAGAAAGAAGGGGTGAGGTGGGAGATTGATGGAAAAGAGAGAAAGAGAGAGAGAGAAAGAGAGAGAGAGAGAGAGAGAGTAGAGAGAACATGGTGAATGGCATTTCGTAGACATAATGCGGCTCGCGCGAGCATACTTCATAATGGAGTCACATCACATCGGTTACACAATCACAATACTAATCCGACATAATGGCTAGCTACGTTCTGGGCCCTGCTACGGGGCCAAAAACTTGCATAGGATATATATATATAGGTGGTACCCATGTTCTCGAATCTCGAGCCACGAGCCACGCACAAACGGTTATCCAAAGAAAAGAATCGTCCAATCGCGAGGAACTCGCGCTCTTTAATCCTTAATATCAATCTAAGTGCAATGATCCACGATAGAATGATGAACATAACCGTCAAATGAAACGTCATATTGCTAAGATTAATTATTGTACGAATAAGAACGTGTTTTTGTTGTTGTTGTTGTTGGTTTTGTTTTATTCTTTTTTGGATTTTTAATTTTCGTTTTGTTTTTGTTCGTGTTTATGAGTGATCAAAGAATTTTGTATTACTTTTTATACGCATTTATATAATAAATGATGATTTGATATGGTGTATTACTATATATAGTAAAATTTTCAATTGAAAAATATTATTTTGTTATCTTACAATTAAATTATTTAGCGTATGGGAGAAAGGGGGCAAGGGTGTTTTGCGTTTATTCAGATATATATTATAATTATGATATATTTAAATGTCCTAACGAAAAAAATTATAAGATAATAATAATTAGTCTATTAGAAATTATCTAAATGATATTCTAGTGAATTTTAAATTATATAAATATAATTACATAAATATAGTTATATAAATATATAAATTTTAATTGAAGAAAACAAAAATAAGAACAAATTATCTTCTAATTAATTTATCGAACCGTAATTGTTCTAAATGAAATATATAATCTAATAAGAAAATGTTTGCAAGAGTATTTAAGATACTATAGTACTCACAACAAAACCCGTTTCTAATTCATCGAAAGATCCTTGAACGTCGTTCGAGAGTCGTTCGATCGGATAATTTTAGGAACAGGCGTGGCCTTCGCGTTCCTGTGGTAAATTCAAACTGGACGTGCGAACTGGCCATGGAAAAATATTGTTTCTACACTTGAGATAACGTAACATAACGTTGTAACATTTAACACTTCAATGGTGTTATGAACTTATTATATACTTACAATTAGAATTGTTTATACTTTCTAAACTTACTGTGATCATTCTCTTTATCTTTCTCTTTCAGATAATTTACTTTCGAATAAATCCTTTTATTTATTCCACTAAATGTAATCCATGAATTACATGTAAGTATAATTACCAACCATATACAACCAATAGACTATGAAACAGAAAAAAAGGAAAAAGAACAAAAGGTTAAACAGTTTAAATTGTTCATTACATTTATACACCACTAATAATTTAATATGATTAAGTTCGAAGAGTTATGCAGTAAAATTATTAACGATACATTTGTTAACCTACTTTTACAATCCTTCATTCGATTTATTTAACCAAAACACTTTAAAACACAATTACATACCCATACAACTAATTTCATTCTTGAGTTGAAAATAATTTTACTTAAAGTTTCTTGAGAACCATAAACCATGAAAAGAAAAAGGGGTCTACAGTTAAATAATCGTTCTCTAACAATAATATTACATTTAAAGGAGCAAGTAATGTGGTCAGTTTACAAAGTTATGTTGAATTATTAACAGCACGTTCATTTCCGGAAGAAAGCTCGATGAACATAAGCAAGCAAGCAAGTAAGTAAGCAAGTAAATAAGTAAGCAAGTAAATAAGTAAGTAAGTAAGTATAATACATAGAACAAAAAGAGAGAAAGAAAAGAAAGAGAAAATAAAGAAAGAAAATGAGAATGAGAGAAGGTCGGTGGGTATAGGTAAGAGTGGAAAAGGTTTAAACGTTTCTTCCTTCGGTCTCTTCGTGTGCAATCGATTCTTCCGCCATATCGCACGGACCACTTGAGGGGGGCAAGAAGGCACGCGTTAACGTCGCACCGCTGCTGTGCAAAGCGTACGGTAAAAAAAAAAAAAAAAAAGAAAAAAGAAAAAAAAATATATCCACCCCCTGTGGTCCTGGCACTACAATATTTACGGAATCGCAAACCGTCGAGTGATTTTCACTCCAATCGATTCACTTCGTCGACGATTCGAGATCTTGCAAAAGCTTCGACACGCTTTGTTTCCCCCCGCTTTATTTTTTTTTTTTCAAAAGTAGGGACCTTTCGGGATTACCCGAAATAAATACTTTGTAGATGTATAACAAAATTTGAAATTTCTTTTTATTTTTATTTTTTTTTTTTACTTAATAATTAAAGTAATATTAGATTTTTGATCTCTAGTAAAGAATTTTGATATTAATTATTTATAAATATTTATTATATTATTTTAATAATTTTAATCAAATTATTAATTATTATGTATTATTAATTAAATTATAAATTTTTATATTATTTTAAATATTATTTATATATACAGATATAAATATAATATATATATATCTAATTATGTAATTATATATATCTAATTTATATTATATATATATATATATTTTGATAAATATATTATAAAAGAAAGTAAATATAAATATATAATAAGTTAATAAATATAATATATTTTATAATTAATAATAATATAATTATTTATATTAATATTATTAATTTCTTTTTTATACAAATATTTGTTTTCAAAGATTTTGTATTTAATATACCATTTGTATTTATAATAAATATATTTAATTATATATAATAATAATACATATTATATTAATAATATTGTAATAATATATATATTAAATTATTATATTTTAAATAAATATATTAATATAATATTAATATAAAGTATAGTAAATAATACTTAATTATATTATTATAAATAATTATATATGTATTACAATACATAAATAATTTATAATAAATAACCATTTGTATTTATTGGAAAATAAAAAAATTATGGTATATCAATCATACATCCTTAGTGTATATTAATTTTATTTATTAATATTTTCTCGTTTAAATAAATGGCATCACAAAAAAAAATAAAAATAAGTAAAAAACGTCAAAACTTTAAGTCGTTTTGAATATTCGTCTTTTGTTTGTTATTGCAATTGAAGGGGAGAACGGGGGGTGTAATGTATCCTTGGAAAATAGAAAATTGTCGTCATGTTCGTCTAATCAGGCCGATCTTCTCGCGCTCATTAATTTTTCGCGTTGGTACTCGTCCCGTACACGAGTTTAGGGACTTGTTAGGATCCCCGAATAACCAACCGGGCGAACTCGCGTGAACAAAAATCGCTCGCTCGCGCGAACAACCCCATAAATATTGTAGCGACGCGAGCCACGGGGTGGCACGCGGGGTGGTACATGGGGTGGCAACACGGGGTGGTGCCTCCTAGCCCTCTCTCGTTCGGGGTAGATAGGTACCACTAATGTAACCTCGCTTACTTTCCTCTTTTTTTACTTTCGTTACGACCGTTTTTTTCTTCTTTTTCCTTTTCTTCTTTGTTGCGTTGCGTTACGTTCTTTTTTTTCTATTCTTTTTTAAATACCAGTTAACGCAGAACAACGATGATGCTAAAATTAAAAGTACGGTTAACATTTTTTTTACGACAAATTTCTATTAACGCAGAACAACGATGATGCCTAAAATTGAACGTACAATTAACATTTTTTACGATAAATTTTCTTGTTTCTAACGTTTGAAACAAAAAGTGATAAAAAAATTTGAAAAATTTATTTAAATATTTTGTTCTTTTTCTAACAAACGTATACCATTTGACGCGAAAGATTGTAATATATTAAATTGGATAATAAATAATATATATATAATAAGTAATGTATCCAAAAATTTACAGTCAACAATTCAGTTATTACATTACTCAAAAAGTATAATTTAAATGTAAAATAATGTAATGTTTATATTAATGAATTAAATTATATTCAGATAGAAAAACTTTAATTAATAAATATAATTTAATATTAGAATCTAGTTAACAATAAATTCTTTCGTTTCTACAAAACATTTTAGTTAAAAGTATTCAGCACTCAAAGGGTTAATAATAATAATTGAAATAGAAAATTTGTCAAACGAATATACAAAATAATTGTTGCATTAAAATTAAAAACCAAACAAAAGAAAACAAAAAAAAAAAGAGAATATTTTTGTCATTCGGATGAATTACATTTTAAATGAAATTAAAATTTGTTCAACAACGTTAGAAAATTGAGTTGAAGTAGGGCGAAAAAGAAAAAAAAAGAAAAGGTAAAAAGAAAAAAGTATTTTAGAGAGAAAAATAATAGGAAGAAGAATTCGGTGGAAATTCGAGGGAACCGTTTCCGGTTCCGGCTCTTTGAACTCGTTCGACGAAGGATCGGGTACTCTTGCACCCTTCGACAGGGTCCAAGTACTACACCCGTGATTGCGAGCGACGGAGGGTAAAAAAAAAAGTTCCTCTGCTAGACGCCTTTACACTTTTCTCTACCCTTCGCATATCAACTTTCTCTCTCTCTCTCTCTCTTTATATATATATAAGAAGGAGGTGTGGGTGGGGCTAGGATTTGGGGGTGGTAGGTAACGACATAGACGACGAAGACGACATAAACCGTCGTCGGTCTGCTGATTAGTCGCGAGATTTCGTCCATTCGCTCGACTCGATTCGATTCGATTCGATTCGATTCGATTCCATCGTTGAACATTTCATCCTTGATTCGCCTCTCCGAATGAGAGAAAAATCTTTTCTTTTTTCTTTCAGAAAAATAAAAAAAAATAAAATAAAAAAGAACAAAAAGAAAAAGAAATCAAGATGATTCTTTTCATTCTTCCCGTTTTATCACCGTTTCTTTTCTTATTTTTTCCTAAAATGTGAATGAAAAATTTTTGAAAATATATACTGACAAAGAAAAACGAAGATAATGTTGCAAAATGTTTAAAATATTAGGAGAAAGTAGTTTTCTTTTAAATGTTCAGTATGATTATCAATAATTGCATGAATTACCAATGACACAAAGTAAAATTCCATAGTTTGTTATACTATTTAACAAATACGTATATGTGCGTCTATAGACCACACTGGTAATTTTTATCAAACGCATATATGCGTCTATAGCACTGTAAGGGTTAATAATTATTTATAATTTGATCGAAGAGAGAAAAAAAATGCACTATGAAGAAAGAATTATTCTACCCTTGTTATTTAGTATCAATACACATAAATTTCATTTGTCCATCCCTTAACGCGATCTAAAAGAAAAATCATTGACAGAAATTATTTCAGAATTAAATAAAAAATGAAATAATAATTATAAACATCGTCTATATATATATATATATATATTTCATTTTCAAAGATCGATCGTTACGAAGTTATAAAGAATAAAGTTCGAGTGTAGAATAGTGTGAAACCGTCGACGGTTCTCGACACCATCTGCGTTTTCCAAGCTGCCACACCGTCACTGACATTGCTGCGAGCAAATAAATAAAGCTGAAGGAAGTAACGACAGAGGGAAAGGAAGGAAGGAAGGAGGACCGAAAAAAAGAAAGAGAAAAAAAATAAAGAAGTAAAGAAGAAGAAGAAGAAGAAGATAAAAGTAAAAGAAAAAGAAAAGGAAAATCGTTTCGGCGCAGGGTAAATAAAGTTTTAAATTTCCGCAGTTCTTCCCCGCGTTTCCCCACCCACCTCCTGCGCGTTTCTCTCCTCACAAACTGGGTACCTCTACTATCTGCATAATATATCTCTAATGTGGCGGAGGGAAAAGAGGCCGGCAAAACTTGCTTCCATGGTTGGCTCTCGAGTATAATGTAAGGAGAAATTCGCCCACGAGTAGTAGGCGAGGGTGGTTGGTTGGGTAGGTGTAGCGATGACGATGCTGGGTGCTGTTACTGTTACTGGTGGTGCCTAGTGATGCTGCTAGTGGTGGTGGTAGTAGTAGTTATGATGATGGTATTGGTGTTGGTTTCCGTTCTATCATGGTGTGCTTACGGTGAGATACCCGACGTGAAAGAGTAAGAGGGATAGAAGAAGTAGGTCCTTCCTCTCCCTAGGAGGCACAGGGCTTAAATAACGCGAGTTTGAATTTATAGTAATACTTTTATGAAATAATGTTAGTGGCGGATATTAAGGCAGACACTGAGACCGTCGTTGGCTAAGCGCCATCCGGAAAGTCTCCTTTGCTTCTCTCACTCTATCTCTCTCTCTCTCTCTCACACACACCCACTCTTATTCTATCTCTTACTCATCCCCTTCGACTCCGATTTTCTCGGTGGTTCACTCGTGAGAAACTTTCGCGATCTTCCTCGCTCGAAACCAACCTACCTCGCTGACTTTTGATGACGATTTGGGGATTATAACGCTGGAAATATGGAAAAGTCGCGTCTACAAAGTTTGCCGGACGCCTTACTAAATAACGAGTACCTTTTCTTTTTGTTTTTCTTTTTCTTTTTTTTTTTTTGCGAATACTCGATAAAAAGTGGATACCTATGTAAGTATTTATGTCCTTTTTCTTTTCGATAGGAAGGGATTCGCAAGTTTTGACAATACTTTTACGTGTTAATTCATTTGTATGTATGTATGTATGTATATGGATAGGTAGTGTGTATTTGTATTAGTATACTTGACTTTAGGAAGATCGTATATCTAATTGTCAACTCGTTTAACGGGATTTTAATATCCTCCTCGGGACTCTTTCAAATAATTCGTCGAATTTTCAACAATATTTCTGTTCGATATTTCTGTGCCAACCCAACTATTCCTAATTTTATTGTTAATTAGTTTATTATAAATGAGGATAAAATAAGAAAAAATAATAGGACGTTTTGAATTATTTGTAATCCACATAAGATTGTTTTTTTTTTTCGAAACAATAAGAAATAATTAATAGAAAAATTATGTCGGTTATATGTAAATTTGTACATTAAATATTATATTTCTTTAAAAATTATATAATATTTGTATATTACAGATATCATATACAAGTTAATATATTCCCTTAAAAAGATAAATATAAATATTATATATAAATATATATAATAATTAATTAAATAATATTTAAAAATAATAATATATATATAAATATATTCGCTTAAAAAGATAGATCTTTAATTTTTCTGATATTCTCTTAGGAGTGAAAAAAAAAACAAGCAAGCAAGCAAGTAAACAAACAAACAAAAATCAATCTTAATCATTATCTCTCAAGCGAGTTGATTTTTGGCGTGTAGGTGGCATTAAAATAAAATGTGGCACAAGGTCTCCAGGGTATTCCTTCCTAGGCGTTCCTTCGGGCGTTCTCTGGAAAAAGGGTGCCGGGACTAACGGGCCGTGCATAACGAAGCGAAAGCCGCGTAAAATTCGTAAGCGAATGCTCTTTAATTAGCACGACGGCGCACTTGTCCCGCGGCCGAACGAAACGAAAGAGAGAAAGAGAAAGAGAGAGAAATATTTGAGACGAAAAGTGGAATGGAAAAGGGGGATGGAAAAAGAAGGAGATGGAAGTAGGGACTTAAATAATTATCGCTGTTTCGAAGCTACCACCACCACCACCACCACCACCGCTACCAACACCATCATACTCACTAACACTACCATGTTAAAGTCGTGCCCAACCAAATCCGCATCTGTTTCTGATTATTAATTAATATCAACCAACCCGAGGCCGCGCGCGCGTTTGCATGAGCGCATTCGTCTCTCTCTCTCTCTCTCTCTCTCTCTCTCTCTCTCTTTCTCATTTGCTTTCTTTCTCTCTCTCTGTTGTATTCTCTATATGTATGCGAATATTGTATATTTTGTGTTATGTGTCGCGTGCAGAAAGAGAAAGAGATAGATAATACGAATGGAAGAGAAAAGCAAAAGAGAATGAGAGAAAGAGAGAGAGAGAGAGACGAAAGCCGCGCATTCATATGTTGCGCGGAAACGAACAGAATGGTCGGCGAGCATTAAAATTAATGAAACGGACGGAACGCGCGTTTTAACGAAAATGTATGTGAGCGATCAGGCGGAAGCGTGCGCTCTCTCGAACATGAAACTAGCAACGCGCAAACGCTCTTCTACAACTCTCTTTCTCTCATTCTCTCATTTCCCTTTTTCTATTTCCCTTTCTCACCAACCCCGTTTTCTATGTTCTCTATGTACCCCTACTATCTGTCTCTATTTTTCTCTCTCTCATTCTTTCTCTCATTCTGTTTTTCTCTTTCTCTCTCTCTTTATTGCACCAGAACACACTTCATCCCTTTGAATCCCAAACTGTAAACGAGAACGTACAAAGTATTCTGAGAAAACCGTAACGTTTATTTCTCTTACTCTTATTTTAAGTAAGGACTAACTTCTCGACTTAACGCTTGCTTAAGTACTCGCGTGTCTTTCTCTAATATACGAGCTTTACTAAATTGTAAGTTCAAATAATAAAGTAAAAGAGAGTACAAGTATATACAATGTATATCTACTGGTTATATATATATATATATATATATATATATATATATATATATATATATATATTTTTTTTTTTTTTTTTTTTTTTTAATAAAATGTACAAAATATATACGAAAGAGAAAATATATAATAAAAAATTAAATGTAAAAAATTATGTACAAATATATAATAAACTAAAATATATATATATATATATATATATATATATATATATATTTAATAAAATAATAAATATAAAAAATAATTAAATATTGCAAATACAATACATAATAAAGTAAAATAGATATTATATGTATATGTACAATGTATATATCTATGATTATTAATAATTTAATAAAATATTTTTTTCTCACATATATGTATATAATTATATTTCAATATAAAGATATACATAGTAATTTAATAATAATGTATATGTAATATATTCATATATCTAAATATTTGTGTAAAATATAAAAATAATTTATTATCGTGATACTATACAAAAATATATCTGTAATAAATAATTAAACGTATACAGGTCTCCCTCCAATAACACGGTAGATAGGTTCCTAGAAAATACCGTTTTATTTGAAACCGTGTTGTTTGAGACCCAGAGCCAATGCAAAAAGGGGGGTTACGTTCCGAAAACTTTGTAAAAACAAATATTTTTTTCTTTTTTTTAAATAAACAACTTAATTTTTATTAAAAGTATAAATGTATGAACAATACAAAACAAAAACGATTATCTTAATTTAACGCAACTTTAATTTAATTTATTTTTTCGTCGTCACTGCTCAATTAATTCAACCAGGAACGTTTTTTCGGTGGAATGATATCGCCTTGACTTTCAGAACGGTATTTTTTTTTTCTAAGTTCTTATATCTTCTTCTCTCTTTAAAAAATCTGTAATCTTACTTTGCTTGTTGTTTCTTACCAGGTCATTATAAATTTCTTGGTATGAAGCTAAACAGTTTTGATGCTTCCTTTTGAATTTTTGGCTCCTTTCTTTGGAAGGATCTGCATTCAAGAAAAATGACTCGAGATTTTCAGCTAAGTTTAGGCCATCTTGTAATATTTTTAATGTTAACTTATTAACAGCACAATCTTCATCAGTACTAGTGTCCTCAAGATCATTTTGATTTACAGTTTTGGATACTATTTCCATCAAATCCGCTTCGTCAACTTCTTCTTCCACTAATAAACCTTGAACGTCCACAATAGCCATTTCAACAAAACCTTCGCCTCTGATTGATTTAACAATTTCTGATATACAACCAATTTCATTTTGTGACGATTCACGCACGTTTTCTATTTTAACTGAAGAGAACCATATCTTCTTCCAACACGCATTTAACGTTGATGTTTTCAGTTCACAACAACGTGAGACACTTTTGTTTTCAGTCTATGAAGATAAAAAGAAATACTTTCCGCGACACTGTATCTTTAAGACGGTAAGCCTCGCTGCGGCTGTAAAAGTACAGTGTTGTACAAAGGTTTTTGGAAAGAAAACCGTTTTATAGGATTGTAGAAGGGTTCTCGCAATTATGAATCGTGTTATAGCGAAACCGTGTTGTTGGAGGATTTACCGCAATTTGTGAATCGTGTGAAAGGGAAACCGTGTTGTTAGAGGGATACCTGTAATTAAATAATGATTACACATAAAAACAATTTGAATATAATAATAAATAATTAAATAATATTTAAAAAATTCTAAGAACAAATAAAATAAACATTATTAATTAATGAACAATTTATATATATATATAGCGACAACTCTTTGATGAAGTATTTGACAAACAATTAACAAGTTAAAGATCTTAGAAAAATTTTAATTGGACTTAAAAGCTTAAAAAGCTTGAAGAAAAAGAAAGAGAACAAGAAGTAGAAGATGAAGAAGAAGAAGAAGAAGAAAAAAACAAAAGATTTGAAAAGTTGTCGGCATTGTTTAAGCGACCACCATGTTCCCTGACCGTCCCTACTTACCCCCTCATTCGCCCTTCATCGTTGGACAAGAGCACGAGAGGGTGAAGAGTTCTTAATTAAGAAACTTGACTTACCCATGAACGATGTCGCGAAAAGATCGAAGTAGTGACAGGATGACGTCTAACCGTTGTCAGGGTTCGCCAACCACCGCACGCGAATATAAATTCGTCCATTATCCGGTGATTAGTTCCTGAAAGGGATTACAAGACAATGAAAACGCGGGACCGTTCTATAACTTTCTTCGTATTTTTTTTTCTTTCCTTTTTTTTTTTTTTTTAATATGTATACTTTTATTCGAATCACTTTCAATTTTATATTTCTAATGTTTATATATATATATATAAACTATATATTACTCATTAAATTAATAATAAATATATATATATAATTCTTCTCATTTGTATTTTTAATTAAATCCTTTTAATAGATAAAAATATTTACACGATTCTTACTTTTTTTTTTTTAATTCAAATCAGTATTTTAACTCTTTTATAAAAAACTAATTACAAATTTTGAGAGAATTTTGTTTTAACAATTTATACCTTTTTTATTCGAAAGCTTTTTATTTTTTCTTGTCATATTATAAAATTACAAATCTAACTTCTTGTATTATTGCAAATAAATTGATATAAATTTAAAAAATTATGAAAAAGATTAATTTAAAAAATCGCTTAAAATATTTTCTACATGTAATATCGATAATAGGTACTATCGAATCGTGAAGTACATCGATTATGTTCAGATGGCGACACTGATTGATTGTGAATGCACCTTAATAGGCTTACTTACCGACCGTCAACAACAATTTCAAATAATTAACAATTTTACTCCTAAGATAATAATTCTACAAATGTATGGGAATGCTTGGCCGATATTACATGAATAAATAAATAAAAAAATGTATTTTCCCTACAAATTCAAATGGAGTTAGATATATAAACGTCAGTTGATTAAAATAGCTGATTTACGCAATAACAAATAATAATTTATTATATAAAAATATGTTGTGCACGTAAATTGCAGATGGTAAAATTATTCTTTGATAACTTATCACTGAGAGTTTTAACTTCTGCATCTAGTTACTAGATGGCAGGACGATGTACATTATTGTAGGGATCCTATAGGAGGGATGCGCCATGTACATTGCTGGGGGACCGGAACTCGATTTTGCGCGCGAATGATTCAAACATTGAAATAATTATGAAATAATGAATTGCATCAAATACAGAAAAAAATGAACTATATTTAATGATATTTAAAAATTTATATTAAAATAGAATAGGTTACACGAAAAAATTATTATAAATTCAAGCGGTCCCCCAAAATTTTCAGCCAATGGCACATGAGCTGAATATGAATGGCGCATCCCTCCTACAGGATCCCTACATTATTGTAGGGACCCTATAGAAGGGACGCGCCATGTACATTGCTAGGCTGAAAATGTGGGGGGACAGCTTCGGTTGTATCGCGCAGCCATGTTTATCTTTAGTATGTATTAACGGCTGTGGTTAGTTTAAGTTTGGAATACTTATAGTTTTTATTGTGATATTTATATTTAATTGTTTTGTTTTTTTTAAGTAGTTTTCTATAAGTATAAGTTTAATTTACTCATTTAATAATTACAAGTATAAATGTACAAACCTAACCTATAACTTATCGTTTGAATTATTCGCGCGCAATCACGTGACTACACGAGTTTTTGTCCCCCAGCAATGTACATGGCGCATCCCTCCTATAGGGTCCCTACATTATTGCACCTTTACACAAGGAATGGAAAGGTTAAGTTTTTTATTATAGAGTATATGTCGTCATTACATTGATTAAAACATCTGTGAAATTTGCAATACATAGACAAGGACTATAAAAAGTTCTCAAAAGATACCTTATAAAAAATAAACTGGTCTATACAATAATTATATGGTAAATATCGAACACCTAAATCCCTTCCTTGTCGCGTGTCCATTATACTTCTACACTAATCTTGACTGTGTCGCCATCTGTCGATGATATTTATAAAACATTCATTGAAATCCTAACCTATTC
This sequence comes from Polistes dominula, assembly GCF_049000335.1. NCBI lineage: Eukaryota > Metazoa > Arthropoda > Insecta > Hymenoptera > Vespidae > Polistes > Polistes dominula. The sequence goes on along the minus strand of NW_028301046.1, from coordinate 3,977,454 downwards.
GTGCAATCTGCAGATATGCTAAGGTGAACAATTCACGTGGGTTGTGTTAAAGAATATATATATATATATATATTTTTTTTTAATATTATCAAATAATTTATTGTGAAAATAATTACTTTTTAGAAAAGTATTTATATCCTAAGGCAAAATGCAGCACGACGATGTAAGTAAAAGAAATCATTTATAAAGTTGTAATATTTTAATATAAAAATACATTTTTAACTTTCTTATTTTTCATAGGTTGTTTGGAGTATAATCAATAAATCCTTTTGTTCATTTAAAGTGAAGTAAGTATAAACATTTTTATATATTAATTGTATTATATATTTATGCATATAATAATTTATTATAAATTTAATCATTTTCTTAATAGCACCAAAACACAGAGATTTTGTAGAAATGAATATAACCTAACTGGATTATGCAGCCGGTCATCATGCCCTCTTGCAAATAGTCAATATGCAACCATTAGAGAAGAAAATGGTATTATTTATTTGTATATGAGAACTGCTGAAAGGTAATCAATTAATTCTCTAAGCATATACCAAAATAATTGTTACCATAAATAATTTAACATCCATATTTTTTAGAGTACATTTTCCAAAGAATATGTGGGAGAAAGTAAAACTTTCCAGAAATTTTGAAAAAGCTATCTATCAAATCAATGAGAATTTATTGTATTGGCCAGGTTTTATAAAAGCAAAATGCAAACAAAGATTTCTTAAGATAACTCAATACCTCATACGTATGAGAAAACTTAAATTAAGGAGACAGAAGAAAATAGTACCACTTTCTAGGAAAATTGAAAGACGTGAAAGACGTAGAGAAGAAAAGGCTCTTATTGCTGCAAAAGTAGAAAACGTTATCGAAAGGGAGCTTATGGAAAGATTGAAACAAGGAGTTGTTAGTACAAATATTTCTAATGTTATTAATATACTATTAATTATAATTTTGATGTTTTATTCTAAATTTTTCTTTTACAGTACAATGAAATTTACAACTTCCCGCAAAAAGTATTTGATAAAGCTATAGAAACTGTTGAAGTTGAAGGTGAAGATGAGAGTGAAGCGGAAAGCGAAATGGAAGAGGAGAGAGGAAATATTGAAAAGGAAGTAGAAGTGGAATTGGAAGCAGATGAAAGGAGAGCAATAGCTAATGGACCAAGATACGTAGAAGCAGATAGTGATGATGAGGATGATGATGATGATGATGACGAAGAATACAATTTTAATGAAGCATCTATGGTAAGAACGATCAAACTGAACAAGTAAAGTATAAATTTCTAATTTATATCATTTCTAATGCATTTTTTGTACAGGATGAAGATAGCGATTCTGGTCAAAAGGAATTAACTGAATTATCTGATAGTTTTGAATCAGACACTGAAGATATTGAGGTAAACAAATATTCTAATATTAAAATATAAAAAGTGATATATGGATAAGAAAATCATGAATAATATTTTTATTTTTACTAGGAAATTGTGCCATCAACGAGTAAAGCAAAACGATCGAAAACTACAGATAAGAAATCTCAAAAGAAGAAAAGATTACGTCCAAGAATTGAAATTGAATATGAAATTGAGAATGAACCTCCTTTAAAACAAAAAGTATAGAAAAATATTCAAAATAATTCTTTTAATTATATTTTCAATAAACTAAATTAAGTAAGTTCATGATTGTTTACATTATTATTGTACCTTTAACTTTAATAATGTTTAATTTTTTCTTATATCTTTCAATGTACATAATCATGGACTGTTTCTTTTAAAAATTATTTTCCCATCTAGTTTGTAAATATATATATAAAAATATATTTTATAATTAATAATAAAAATAATGTAAGAAAAAAAAAAAAGAACTAAATTAGTATTATTCAACACTTTTTTAATTTGTAATTTACGATAAGACAAATAGCTAATTTAAAAATGGCGCTAAATTGATTGGAAGCGCCCTAAAAATAATAAAAGCAGATGGCGACTGGTTTGATGGAGATTACCGTATCTCGTAAGTCTTAGCAGACGATACATGCAATTCACAAGTGAAGTAAGTGATAAATTATTCATTTACTAGTTATTAACGTTTATTATTTCTTTTTCTTAGTTCTATTTTATTAATTCCTTTTGTCCATTGTAATCATTGCAAATTACGTTTGATCGAATAACACACGTTATTTAATATTTAAGCTTTTTTCTTTTTTTAACATAATCCATTGTTCTTTAAATATCATTTCAAGAAAATATATTGCAGTGTTGAGTAGAATTATGTATTCGTCGATATTTTTGAATCGATAGATTACCATTTTTGTGTAAGTTCAAAAATAGAAACACAAATTACAAATATATTATTTGATATTTGATACTTATCGAATTAAATTAATATTGTTAATGATACTACTGTCGCACCGGTTATTAGTATCTTTTTCTTTTTCTTTTTTTTTTTTTTCTTTCCAAAAGAGAAGGACGATGCACTGCCCGTAGCAAAATGTCATGAACGTGCTCACACCGCGATGGTAGCCTTTTGTTTGCTATTTATAGAAAAAGTAGGTTATCCACAAAATCAATTCCAAAAAAAAAAAAAAAGACAGGAATTGTATCACCTCATATCTCTTAACAATTTTTATGTGTGTGGCGCGAAATAATACATATTATTGTACACTTCCTTCTTTCTTCTTTGCCTCCCTTTACATTTTTTCTCCGGCTTTTTCAAACTAACACACGTTTAAGTTTCTATTTACTTGTCATAATAAGTGGATTTTTATTTTTCATTTTTATTTCAATTTCAATTATATTTTTTATCATATTTTTAATATAGATATATATATATATATATATTTTTTTTTATTGTTTTCAATTAAAATCAAGATAAAATTCTTTGAAATATCTATCTTATGAAATCTTATCTTTTATTTTCTTTTTTCTTTTTTTCCATAGGCGGCATATCATCATGAAACACAGAACGATTTCACGCACTTTTAAATAATAGGATTGATCTAAAAGCAATCATGTATTATTATCTGGTAATATAACATAAGTTTATCTAATACCTCTTTATACTCTTAAATGCCAAAATGATGAACAATACCAGTATGGAGCTTAACAATGTTGGTGGCAGCAAAAGTTCTGTGTATTTAGTAATATCTTTTAAAAAATTATGTATGTTCACCGTTTGCCTACCATTGTTCTCCTTGCTATTTTGTTTTGTCACAGCATATATTTTTCAACAGGATGACATTCATGAAACGCATTGCAGGGTACGTACAAATAACAAGATCAACATATTATAAAAATGTATATTATTTAATAGAAATTATTTGATATATGTATTAATTTTCAGGTTTACAATGTTCTACCATCGATTTCTGCTATTACTGGTGTATCTCCTCAACGATATTTATGGCGTATTAGCATAGCATTGCATATTGGACCTCGTTTAGTTATCGCCAGTGTATATCATTCGTATTATTATAAAATACTCAAATCCTTGGAAGATGTACCTAGCAGAATTGTGGGTTGCAGACTATTAAATTTATGCTATTGGTTAAACATTGCTGAGGTAGCTGCTTTAAGCGGCGTTACATATATTTCAAACAGAGAGAATTATCGTAAGTAAAAACATTATTTACATATTATTAAGTTTATTGAATGCAAGGTGAATCAATGACATAGTAGTATCATTTAAAATTTAATTAACGTGCCTTGCATGCAATTATCTAAGATGATGCTAACAAATGATTCACCTTGTTGATGGTAACACAAACCTGCTTCTAATTAGAACTAAGTAAAGTTAATTAAAGTATTAACTTCTAAATGTAAAATAAAAGTTTGATTATCGATTTAACATTTATTGTTTCTTTTGACTTTTTTCAGCTGTACATGAAAAGATTTTTATCATGTTCATGATCAGCTCTCTTACATATATGTTGACAACGGTAAGATTAGGCCGTCTTGTTACTCCCAATGCACAAAGTCTTCAGTACAAGCAAGCGTTATTTGTTACAAGCATAATCAGTACAGTGGGACTCATTATCTTCTTTTTAAAACATCGACTCTTATGTCATGACTTAGGTAAGAACATTTTTATTTTAATTATTCATTATGTTCTATAGCTTATATAAGTTGTTATTGTCACATAGATGCTTTTTCATTATGGCATGTATATATAAAGTCTACTTTCCTAACTGATACTTATCTTATTCTATCTTTTTCTTTTCTTTCTATTAGCATTTAGCTGGTTCTCACTATGCGAATATGTGATAGCCTCAGCGAATATGGGATTTCATTTTACAGTAATCTTAGACTTTCCGAAAGAACAACTGGTTGTTGGCTATGGATTACCTGCCACGAAAGTGGATTAATTTTATAGAATAATTTATAATTTTGATTCTCATCTTAAAGTGTCTACTGCCATTACCTGAAAGTGCTATAACTTATTATTATTATTATTATTTTTTAATGAAGAAAATTAAATGAAAATTTTAGTATTTCTTAAGATGTATAAAGTGATCTGTTTAAATTTATTATCGTTCTTATTTATATCATAGTAGTATATATAACGAGTAAAATTTACATTATTTCGATTATTATATTTTAATTATCATTAGATATTATGTTTTATTATTAACATAAGTTGAAAGAAAGAAATGTAGCACTTTCAAAGTACGGCACTGGTAACTTGTCGATGAATCTTCTAATGGCCTTCCAATAACAATTATTAATTAGTAAAAGAAAAACATCGTAGTGACTATAATTAATGAAGTTGTATTACATATAAACAGCACGTATAGTATGTAGTAAAGTAAGATCAGAAATTAGCACACGTAAATTGAAATTTTTTCACAAGAAAAAGGTCCATCGTCGTTACGGAACAAGAAGAAAATAATAAACGAGAAACAAAAACAAAAAAAAAAGAAGAAGAAGAAAATAAGAAAAAAAGTTTGTTTGGAAGAGAATTGAAAAAAGTTTATCTTTGTAGAGAATTTTTTGAAAGTGGTGATTCTAGTCGATCGCATAAAGTCTAGTCGCTACGTTTTTCAATCGCTTTATATAAAGTAGAGAAAACATTATTTTGTATGTTCAAATTCGTTGTTAAGAGACATATATATATAGAGAGAGAGAGAAAGAGAGGAAAGAACAAAAAAAAAAAAAAAGAAGGAAAGAGAAAAATATTGCATTTATGTCGATGTAATTTAAATCTATGAAAAATTGACGATTCATCAAATGAACGTGCAATGAGAAAAAAAAAAGATCTTAAGTATAATATTATCTGATAAAATATCTTCTAATTAATATCTTGTTGGAGGAGAATGAGCATCGATGCTAGTTGATATGTAATACGTGTAGGAAACAGGGCTTATAAGTTTAGATTTTAAGATAACCGAATGATTTCTGTGAGATCTATTTACGAGACTAATTATTATTAAAATATGAGAAGTAACCGTCATACGAGAAGCTTAGGATGTAGTTCCTATGTTTTTAACTCTAGCACATAAATATTTATAATTCATATATATGTACATATATACATACTTGATATGTATATATATACACATAGTATTCGATATTTCAGTAGAATTGTCACGTTTTAACGATTATTAAGAAATTTATTTGAGAAGAGTATGCTCGAAGAGGAATCGCAAAATATTTAACAAAATAATTGAAATAATTTTGCGATCTCTCATTGTATAATCTGACCAAGGGATGAAATTTGAAACGATGTTTGTAACAATCATTTGTATGTGTGTGGTTCAATTTTTTTAATCAAGAGAAATCTGTTAAATAATAACAATGTTCTCTCGATTCATATAAGATTATATTAGTATATTCCTGAAAAGCACAAGAATTTTATAGAACAATGGTATTGGATATAAGCATTTACAAAATGTTAGTTTCAACAAAATCAACTCTTACTTACATATATACATATATGGATACATGCATACATACATTACATACATATATATGTATTACTTCAAAAGCTTTCCGTTTGAAATATTGATACGTATGATACATTAACATACTATACACTATAGATTGTTATTTATCTTACACAATTTAGAAAAAAAATATCTGTTTTGCACATTTTTATACACACGAATACGATTTACTATTTCTCTATATATTTTAATATGAGAATCTTTTCTTAGGTTACTTATCTAAACAATAAACCACCGACATGTTCGCCTATGTATTTGTATTATATGTGTACAATCTTGTGATTCTGAAAGTAATTTAAGTTATAAATTTGTTCAACACATTAACGTAAGAAGATCATTTTTTTACTTATCTTTGTAAATCATTGGTTTACACATATATGATATTAATAATTGTATTATGTCAACCGATGATTAGATTACTTTCTTAATCACTGTTTAATATAAATTCTTTCTAAAAATTATATGCAATATGCAATTAATTTATGTTGTCAACTAAAGAAAATGGAAAGAAATAATGTTCGGCGAAATGTCGTCATGGTTAAATATTGCCATTTGTTAAGAGTAATTTTTGTACTCTTCTTCATTGTCATTAACATTTAGAAAATGAGAAATGATCAATGATAAGTAACCAATGATCATGATCGGCTTATTCAATGTTATTACAACGTTCCGTCAATCCGTGCCAAGTGATGCACTAAAGATAATAATAATAATAATAATAATAACAATAATAATAATAATAATATAAATAATAATGATAATAATCTACATTTTTGCGCTTCATATTGATATCAAATTGTAAATGCTTGGTAAACTATTATCAGTGATAAGATCTTTAATGAATCACTTGTTTCTCGTGCCTGATATCGAACGCTACCATATCGATAAGTATATATACATACATACACGTGTAAAGCATATATGCATGTATATACATACATACATACATACATACATACATATATATATGCATGAGTATTTACCATACCGATGTATATAGTGAATCAGAGGAGGAGTTTCCGTATCTCCATTGTCAATTTTAAACAATTAAATTTACTCGTAATGCAATATTTAAAAATTAACTCAAAGGGGTAAATATATATGGGAATAAACTTAAGAATAAATAATAATTAAATAAATTATTTATTTATTTTTTTTGTTTTTTTAAACAAAATCAAATCATCTTACGTAAAAGTATATTTTACAAACAAACAATCGAATGTTCTTATGCAATAACATTCATATCATTTTGAAAGGTTAAATAATCCTAAAATAGATTTCTTCGTATAAGAATTTTGAAACTTTGTATTACAAACAAATATCAGTTGTTTAAAATTGACAATGAGGGAATGGATACGAATATTTCTTTGAGTCATTGTGCATATATATATACATACCAACACATATAATCACTTATATGCACACACAATTATACGTTCGTATATTATACATATATGAAAATGCAATTTGCCGTGCACCTGGTGTTGTTTAAGAACTAAAATAATTTTGAATACATTTTCACACGACGAGAAAAATAATGCACGGAAGGATTGAATAGTCATATCACAGTGTCATTCCCTCAGTGTCAGATCTAAGCTCTCTATCTCTGTTAAATAAAAAAAAAAAAACATGAAAAAAAAAAAAGAAAAGAGAAATTTGTAAACAAAAGTATATAAGGAGAGAAATATTACAATTAATTGATACAGGGTGGTTGATGTACGAAATACGAATTTGATCGTCATCGCGTTAGTGTTTTTTAATTCTTCATTATTATTTTTTTTTTTTTGTTTATTTTAATTATCATTGCATATTATTATTTTTATTGTAGCAAATATAATACGCGATTGGACTCGCAAAGTATGACAACACTACGTTGTGTTTGAACAAAGTAAAAGAAAGAAATTTGGCATGATTGAAATGATTGACAAAAGAGAGAGAGAGAGAAAGATAATGATCGAGTGCCAAGTTAACAATGATCGAGAGATCAGTTAGATCCTTGACACGAGTGTCAAAATCTTTATTTAATCGATGTCACACTCACTTGGCACGTAGAGTCTGGCAAAAATTAGGCTGAATCTCTGTCACGCGTTTGAGAATGATAAATAGATAAAGATAAAGACACAATAAGAGAGAAAGAGAGATAAATCCATAACGAGCAAGTATGAAAAAAAGAAAAGTAAAAAACTAAAAGTATTTCCAAATAAGCACACACTATGCCTAGAACGATCGAGTATTATTTTATTTTCAATATATCCTTTCGTATTTTTAAACAAGATAAAAAATGGGGAAAACGATAGTTCGTTAGATAATTGTAAGTATACAAAATGAAATCGATAGAATCATTTTTAAAATATTGTCGATAATGAAACGAATCACGTTCCAATGTTATTTTTGTGTTTTTTTTTTCTTTTATTTTTATGTTAGTATTATTAATAATATCTCATTACAGTATATATATATATATATATATATATAATTATGCATGCATCTTTAAATGTTGATTTATTTTTTCTTTTCTTTTTATTTTTAAGTTCAAATCGAATAAATAGAAATACGAATAGAACAAATTTATCTCATAAAATAATTTTAGCGTTGAATAATTGAATGCATGCAAGTAGTGTTCCGTATATTCATCAGAAAGAAAAACACGCATCGGTGTTTTTCGATAAGAATAATTCCTTAGGAAAGTGTAAATGACGAGAGAGAGAGAGAGAGAGAGAGCATGCTTATTAAACGCGCACGTAATAAAATAAAGTATGAACATGAAAGGTAATCAGAAAGAAAAAAACAAAGTAAAAAACAAAGATAGAAGATTAATCAAACACATAGAAATACATACACGTACACGTACACATTTTAAAAAGTGATTTTTAAAGTATTATAAACAGGATCGTACGCATGTTTTCGTATATGTGCGTTTGCACATTGTAATCTTTACTATTAATGTATTATATATGTATATTGTTTGTTTCTTATCACGCTTATCGATCTAATCGATTGAATCATCTTCCAATTGCGGAACGTGTATTGAAAATAATCCTTAAATTTGTTCTCTTCTTCTTGTTCTCTTTCTATGACGTACGAAGAAGAAATTATAATTACATATGTGTATCCCTCATTATTATTATTATTATTATATATATACTATAAATGCCAAGTTTAAAACAAACACAATAACAAAAATATACTAAGAGGGTATTTTTTTTTTTTTTTTTTTAAGACGAAGATCAAACGTCAAACGCATCTGCCCAAATAATTCACGCGAATTCGTGCCACACAAATAAATTCTGATTATTTTAACAAAATAAAAAATGAAAAAGACAAAAAATATTCAAGAGTGTGCAATTGAAAATGAATAACAAATATAATGAGACACAATTTGAAATGAAATTTCATTTTTAAGGAAAACATTTGATTTAACTTCATACACGCGTATTACGAATTGCAATTTTTTTTTCTGAAAAATTTACATTATATATATATATATATATATATATATATATATATATATATTTATACATATAATGTTCTATATCTCCGAGGTACGGGTATATATTTTTCGATTTTATTATTGATATAAAAAAAAAAAAATGTGTGTGTACCTAATTCACTTGGCAATGATAAAGTATTATTAAAAAGAGGAAACAAAAAATAGAACATATAAAAATTCAATAACGCACCGCAATGGGAACCACCGCTTTTCATTCTCTTTCGATATTGAAATAATTTAACCAAATTTTTTATTTATCTTTTTGTTTTATTAATTTCTTTAAACGAAGGAAACGATTCTGTGATAACAGAGCACAAAAGATATTTTTTATCACCTTTACATAAAACAATTTCTTTTTGTGTGTCCTGTTTTTTTAATTATATTATATAATTTCCTTGTTATATATTTATATATATATATATTTATTCAGTTGTTGGTCGTTTTAAATGAATTTTAATTCATTCATCGTTTCCTTCCTATCGCCATATTAGATCGATATATCATCGTTGATCTATATCTTGATCTTTATCATATAACACATAGATTTTTTCTTCGTTCACAGGGCACTTACTTCACGACAATTTAATTCTAGCATTTAGTTAAACTAGTTTAAGAAATCTAATGTTATTATCATCGTGTTTAAGGGAAAGAAAGAAATTTATATAATGTATACTTTCTTTAATTCTCATAACACTTGCGCAATATGATTAGATAAGTAAGCTGATAAGAGTATCGAATATGTCAATGAGAAAAATATAATAAATAATAATGGGTAAGTTTATTCAATGTTTTCAATCAGATAAGACACATTTCAATGTTTTTTTCATCGTCAAATTTGAGATCAATTTTGTTAATTATTTTTAATAAAAAAAGAAAAAAAAAGATGACAAAAAGACTAAAAGATGTTGCAAATTTTGTTTCTTTTGTGATGAAATTTTTTCATCGAGAAATATAAATTTTCGATAGATTCGTTCGTTGATAAAATTATTATTTAATTTCATTCAAAATATATATTATATATTTGTAATTAAAATTAAATTTATTTTCGTATATATTATATAATAGAATCGCGAATTATCTATCGTCGTTGTATTATAGTTGTATGATATTTGTTCTAGTTAATAAGAGTAAGTTGCCCTGTGTGCTGTGATTAGAATGTTCCATGAGAAATGATTCTTATGAGAGATTGCATTTTTGTGATTGCAAAGCAGCGAAGTATGTGTAAACGAATGATAATCGAATAAAAGATCTACCACACATCTATCTCGAAAATATCGAACATTTTTTTTGTTTTTTTGACTATTCGCAAATTCAATTCCACAAGTTTTATTTTAACACTTTAATGGTCGCACGTGTACGCAGTCAAACGTTGTGGGGCCCGGTAATATTTTTCAAGAATTAATCTTACAAAAACTTTATTTTTCATTTCATCATCATTGTCATTCACGACAAAATTAACATAAAACAAAAAACAACAAATATATATATAAAGTTATAAATAAAATAACGGCTAATGTTCCGGCTATCACACACATGTTGTATGAGCGGCCATATTAAAGTGTTAATAATTGATAAATACGTTTAAAAAAAAAAAGAAAAGGAAAGAAAAAAGAAAATATGAAAAAAGAACAATATTTTTCTTTTCTTTTCTTTTTTTTTCTTTTTCTCTTTCTTTTTCTTCTTCAACGTTTTCGTTTGAACATTTTTTCATTTCCGTACACCTTAACACAAGGTTTTTTCTTTTCGACGTTGACAATTTTGGAAGATTTGTTAGCAATTTTTTTAACATCATCCTTACGATCTTCTTCTAAAAGAGAAGGAAGAGGAGGTGGCACAGGAGGAGGAGGAGGAGGAGGAGTCTCATAGGAGGAGACTCTAACTTCGACGCATTTTCCACATCGCCAAACGAGTCTGGGATCGTAGACGTCTATATCGATGACCGCTGGATTATGGCAAAGGGGATGATAGATCTCTTGGCACTCTTGGCACTCAAGCAATATCAGAGGACCCAACTTCGTACCGTTGCATATCTTTGATTCGTTTAATTAGTTATTCAATAGTTATATCTCTTAGTAACATAATATTTATAATTAAACATCTATATAGAGATATATTTTTATATTTAAATTTATAAATATATGTTTATTTATAAGATCGTTATAATTGAGTTATTATATAAATTTTCTTCAATATACATAATAATTTGTTGATATTTTAAATGGTCAACATTTTTAAATAGGATTACATCAAAGTTATGTACTTGCATGAAAAACACACAAATGAATATTTTATTACAAATAAAGAATTAGTTGATTTTTATCAATCTACTGTATAATATCACGAGAATTAATTTGAACAATTTTTGGATTCAAATATATACAAAAAAACATAAACAAAATATTATATAAACATATGCAAAAAAAAAATTTCTATTGATCAATTTAATGTAAAAAAGAAATTTGGGATATTTAACCTTGCAAAGTGCACCATCTGTTGGGATGTCATCAGGAATTGAGATTCTTGGTATATCGATCTTTTCCAATCCGTCATCATTATCATCATCAACATTCTTATCATTATTATAATCATCATCATCATCATCATCGTCATCATTATTTTCTTCTTCTTCTTCTTCGTTGACATTTAATTCAACCATTTTAGATTTATTTATTTCTGAATTATTTTCAGATGTAAATTTGAGTGAATTTTTGGAATAAGTTTTGCAACGTGTACTTTCTTTTTGTAAAAATTCTTTAGACATTCTAACAGCCAACGTTTTACCTTTACCATATCTCTTTTCAATTTGTTCGTCTAACATTTTCCTAAGTTTCTCAGTACTGTCGTCATCGTTCGAACGTAACAACGCCAACGCGCCGAAGAATTCCTCATCGATTTCGCCCGAATTTTCCGCGTACATAATAATAATCCTTGATCATACGAGGACGTAAAATAAAAAAAAAAAAAGGAAAAATCAAATGATTACATTACATTGAGATAAAAATGTTTAACGTGAAGTAAACTGAAAGTTATGAGTACATAAAATTGACAAATCGATATTTGTAACAATGATTTTTTATAGATTAAATCGAAATTGAAAATCAATTCGATTCGTAAACATATGAATTTGAAATGATCGAGTAATACAAAAAATTAATTTAAAAAAGTATGAAAAAGAAACAAATTTCAATGGGAAATACTAAACCGCAGTATTTTTCTTGAATACAATGTTGATATTGTTGATCAAACAATTAAATATATCTAATTCTATATATATATATATGTAGATATTATTATTATTATATTATATTATAATATATTATATATTTTATATTGATATTATTATATATATAGGATATTAGGAGCTTCGTAAAAGAGCCTCGTGAACGAGCTTCGTAAAAGAGTCTCGTTAAAGAGCCTCGTTTACGGGTATGAATGATAAATGATGAATGATGAATGATGAAGCCTTTTACGAGGCTCATTTACGAGGCTCGTTTACTAGGCTAGTTCACAAGACTCATTAAATAGTACGTAGTACTACTTAATATACTAGTATACTAAGTATAATAATACTAGTATACTAAGTATAGAAATACTAGTATACTAAGTATAATAATACTAGTATACTAAGTATAATAATACTAGTATACAAAGTATAGAAATACTAGTATACTAAGTACTAATAGTACTAGTATACTAGTACTAAGTAGTACTAGTAGTACTTTTTAGTATAAGTACTAGTATACTAGTACTAAGTAATAATAGTACTTACTATACTTTGTATAAACATTATATTTCTACTCTAATATAAACTATGGTTTTTTAGGAAGGGAAGCTTTTCTTTAACGAACAAATAAGTTTTTATTATACCATTTATTAGGTACGATCACATGTTTTATTTCCCATTTTAAATTATCTCATTTTCCCCTCATCATAGCTTTTCGCTTAGGCCAGAAGACTTTTTTTTGTATATATCTATTTAACAATATAAAAAATTCGCAAACTAGAGAAAAAGGTGTGAAATTCAGCAGAAAAACACGATAAGGAAGATTCCAGAGTTCAATGAAACGTGTTCGTGCATTTCGTGCACGCCAGAAGGCCTTATTAAATGTGTAAATTAATATCTCTAATGCGGGTATTAATGCGTTCACTGTTAGAAATAGTGAAAACGATCATCGTAAGTCATTAAATAGCTTCCAATCAATATATTTCTTTCTTAATCCTTTCTACTCATACTAGACAAGTATAATCTCAGTAGATCACTTTTGTAACATTATTTTTTATTTTCTATTCAGATGATTCGTAATTGGATATTGTGAATTGTGATTCAAGTGTCTTTCGACCGAAAATTAACGCCGAACAGTGTCGTGAACATCTGCAGAAAGAAAATATTAGGGAAGTCTCAAAGAGTTCTACGGAACGCTTTCATGCATTTCGTGCACGCAGAGTGGTGTTTAATTACCATACATTTTTTAGTTACCATAAGCAACTCGTCTCATTTCTTCAAATTGAGAACTTGCTTACTCTGTAATATGTTATGTATTATATTTCAATAAAACGTAAAATAATTTTTGAATGTGGTAACAATATTATAATAATAATATTATAAGAAATAAATCCTACAATTATCCTACACCTGATAATCTGTATTCGTCTTATTCTCTCGAAACTTAGTTTCTTGAAGGCTTAACTTCTAACACGTGTGATCTACACACAAGAATTTTTTTTTCTCTGATGTATCTTTTAATCATTTTTTTTTTGTAAATGATTGCAGACAATACAATTATTATATTCTATATTTTTTATAATTATTAATTATAATATTTGCGAAAAAACGAATTTAGTATTAATTGGTCAATAAAATAGAAACATTTTTAAATAGAAAAGAAATGACACGTTTAGTACAAAAAAAAAATAGACCACGCACCTTTTTTCTTTATTTCGACCGTCGGTTCGTTTTTACCCTATTTTTTTGTCGAATACCTACGTGCTTATCTCTGTTTATTCTTCTCCCTTCTATAGCTCCTACCTACAAACAGGTATAGGATCGAAATAATATGTGTCTACGTTTCGTAGTATGCAATCGCTTACAAACACACACATATACAACCAAGAGCGATAACTACGAAGCAGAGCATAAAGAGGAGACCGAGAATAGGAAAAACTATATAGCTATATTCTGTCTCATTCTCTCGCAGGCTCAATCCTATATGTTTGTCTCTTTTTCTCTTTTTACATCACTTTTGGCCCGTTTTTGTTATGCCGTTCCGTTACATTTTTTTAAATCACCCCCATTCTAAAGAAGTTTTCACTTCAAAAAATAAAAGAAAATTCGACTTAAAATAAAACATAACTGATATAAAAGAAACGTCTCGTAACCAGACGATTACAATTATTAAACAAAAAGAAAAGAATATTCTAAAAATTCATAAGAGTAATATAATATCGTAATATCATAGTACACGTGGGGGTCACGTGGCTATTAGGGGTCCAACGTGAGAAGAAAAGGAAAGAAAAAGAGAAAGAAAGAAGGAAGGAAGAAAGGAAGGAGTAAGGAAGGGTTAAGAGGGTAAAGGAGTAAGGAAAAGGGTCTCCAATTATCGTTCTCGCCAGGTTGGCTTCTCACCCTGCACAAGCTCGGTAGCAGAATCGACTGGAATCCAGCTGGAAGCCGGGAGCGTAGACGTCGAACGAGTGGGATTATTCCGTGTTGGCCGGGACCGGGGAACAATGTCGGAAACGACGAGGACGGTATGCCGAGATATGCAGGATATCGCGCAGAACTGCGATCCTTCGAGGTCGGAGAGCTATGGGTGTATATAGCTTGCACCAAGAAGGATAGAGAGAAAGAGAAAGAGATAGAGAGAGAGATAGAGAGAGTCCGGGGGATGTATTCTATGGCAACTCGAACAGAAACGAGGATAAGAGGGGCAGGAGGATTATGATGAAGAAGAAGAGAAGGAACAGGAGGTGGAGCAGCAGAAGGGGGAGGTAAAGTTATATATAGAGAGAGATAGAGATAGAGAAATATCATTCTAAGTGTGTTACCTTCCGCGAACGGCAACCGTTTCACCTAAATACGTAATAATATCTCGACGAACGGAGATACCGTACTGGCATTTCTCGATTTCCTGAAGAATTCGATCGAAATGTGTCGTAATACTCCTAAGGTATTTCAGGTGAGCTTCCTCGCCTTCTATTTCCATCCCCCATCCCATCCCTTCCTTCCTTCCTTCCTTCATGGTTCCTCTTTATCCGCTTCGAATTCATCCCTTCGACGTCTTCCTTCCATCCACCCCTTTCCCCCTTTCCCCATCTTCTTCTTCTTGCTTGCTTGCTTTTCGTTCATCTTCATGGTAGAAGATAATAACGTTGGCATGCTAAGATTTTACGTCTTATCTTCGTTTATTTTATCCCCTATTTTTTTTTAATTTTTTTATTTTTTGTTTTGTTTCGTTACTTTTGCAACACCTTCCGAAGATTATCCAATGGATAATTTATTCACCACCCTGTTTGTTATATATGTAAATAACAACATATATTTGTCACATTGTCGGTATGTTTTTTTTTTTTATTCTAACGGTGTGTTATCTTAATAATAATAAAAAGATAAAGATAAAAAATTGCAAAGTAAATAGATGGAAAAAAAGAAACCTAGAACTGACTGACTGACTGACTTTATATATTTTCTATTTTCTATCTATTCTCTTTGAAAGATAAACGACGAATATAAGAGATTGTAATAAAAGTGTAGTAGATAAAGAAAGAGGTTTTACTTTTTAAGAGAATATAACGCGAGAGAGAGAGAGAGAGAGAGAGAAAGACAGAGTGAAAGAGAGGTACAAGATCATAGTCCTTTGCTTCCTCAAGGGAGAGCCCAAGAAAGGGAATTTTCGAAACGCGCCATCCGCGCGATATTTCTCAATACCTTCAACCTTACCACCCTCGTGAGTAAATCTCTACTCTGGATAAGACCCGCCAGGAATCTTACCGTCGCGGAACATCCGCTGGTTATAAGAAATGTTTTTGAAGTTTATGAGAGGACGCGGTGAAGGCTCAGCTATAGAAAGAACCGAACGCGTCTATTCCTCTCTCTCTCTCTCTCACACACACACACACTCTTTTACTCTCTCTCTCTCTCTCTCTCTCTCGTTTTTCCTTTTTTTTTTAACCTTTATTCGTTCCTTTTTCTTTTCCTCCGATAAACGCGAACGACGATAAAGAAGAAGACAATAAAAAGCATCGCAACGTTGAAATATCGTCGAAAAATTGCTTTTCCGAAAAGAGAAAAAAAAATAAAAAAGAAGAAGAAGAAAAAAAAAGAAAATCTTTTTACCGTGACTATATCCCATACCATGGATGAAATAGATAAAAATACATTTTTGTTATAAATAAATTAGATTTGTGTATCGTTATAAAGATAAATTGAACATATCAAGTATATAATAATTTTATCTTCCTATGTTATTTATTTATATAAATTTCTTTCTTTTTTTTCTAAAAGAATTCATTACACAATTTAATTATTATTATATTTTTTGTGTTTTATTTTTTAAAAGAATATCAATTAATTAAACGATACTATTAAAATTGTATTTACTTATTCGTCGTATTATTCTTTTTTATTCTTCTAATAAATAATAAATAATAAAATAAAAAGAATTGTTTTTTTTTTTGTTATCGTTTAATTCACATTGTTTTTGAATGAGTTCATTCGAGATTAAGTTAATATTAAAGATAAATGAAATTAATTAAGAAAAGATAATCGTTGCGACAGAAAGAAAATGGGATATTCTAATGATGGTTATTTTGCAAGAAAAGCCTTTTACATCGAAGAAATTAGAATCGAGTTAGAATCGATAGTTAAACTGTACATTGGTAGAATAACGAGAGGACCTTTATCGGTTCCAAGGGAGTACACACTCGTAGAAGCACACTTGTTTCGTGCATAATTCTATTCTTATCTTTCTTTCTCTATTTCTAATGTTTCAAGCAAACGTAATAATAATAATAGTAATAATAGTAATAAAAGAAAAGTGTGTGTAAGTAACACGCAACTTAAAATGAAACTTCTTTAATTGTATGTTTTTTTATGTTAATAATTGCAATCATATTTTATTAAATTATTAGATTATTAATTACGTTTTTTTTTCTGACACATTTATATTTAATTTATTATTAATTATTAATTAATAATAATATTATTATTACTAATTATAATAATAATAATAATAATAATAATAATAATAATAATAGTAATAATAGTAATAAAAGAAAAGTGTGTGTAACACGCAACTTAAAGTGAAACTTCTTTAATTGTATGTTTTTTTATGTTAATAATTGCAATCGTATTTTATTAAATTATTAGATTATTAATTAGATTTATTTTTCTGATATATTTATATTTAACTTATTTAGAAATAAATATAAATTTCTAAAATTAACAAAAGGAAAGAACAAAAATATTTGTAAGTATTTACATACTTTTCTATTGATTAGTATGATTTCAATGGGATGATGGTGAACCTCTTTCTAAAATCATAAAAAGAATGGAATTATGGTAATAATGTTTATGAAAGAATAGAAAAATATAAGATCATTTAATTCTGATTAAAAATGTTTTTATCTAACTTGAAGACACACACAATCACGCAATCTTTAATGATTGCATACACCTGTAAAACAAATATGATTTAAATACATATACAATTTAATTTTCTAATTGAAATATTATTTAATTATGTAGGAATAAATTCTTATAAGAAAGAGCGAGAGAGAATATATTACATTTTACCTTTACCTCATGCAAAAACAAAATAACGTAATATATACATATGTACGTATACATACGAGTCACCTCTTCCTTCCAAATCACCTTTCGAGATAATTCTCTCAAATGTTTTTCTACGTGTAGTTAATAAAAGACGAATTTTCTCAAATTCGTCGAGTAAATAAAAACATAACAAATGTTTTGCTTCGTTTGACCTTGACCTACGTTTTCCCCTACATCTTTTTGTCTTTATATATATACATATTCACTCATATGAATTATTGCTATACTTACAAATAAAAAATAAACACGTATGTATTCAAATAAATTCCAACAAATAGAACAATAGAACACAGAGAATCATTATATAATTATAGAACAATTAATAATTATTAATACAACATATTGTATATTCTACAATTTGGAATATGCCACTTCCAAATTATTTGTTTAAATAATTAAATATGAAAAAAAATAAAATTAAAAAATTCATTTTTTTTTTTCAATTATTCTTATCAATGACATTACTGCACTTTTCGTGTGTGAATTTTTTAATTGTTTGTACACGGTGCAAGGTTTTCTCGTATCTCCCCCTGTCGTTTCTGCAAATCTTACCCAATCGATATTTCCCCGTTTCACTTCCACCATACAACTAACATGCCCCCCATGAAACCTTTCACTTTTCGTCTCGCTAGAAAATTTTCGGTACCCTCCCAAAACATGTTTCATTTTAATAATAATAATAATAATAACAATAATAATAATAATAATAATAATAATAATAATAATAATAATAATAATAAACTGATAATAATAATAATAATAATACTGCTAATAATAATAATAATAATAATAATAATAATCGAATGTTATCCAAACTATCGCGACAATGTTGGTAACATCGAATTCAACGATTTCTCTCTTTATTTTACCTTCTATCTAAACTTTTCTAACGAAACTTTGCTTTCTAAGAAAATAACGTTACAATAATATCTTTCTTTAATCCTGTATGCATACATATACGCGTATACATTCAAACATATATATATATATATACACACAATTCCTATTAAAACGACGACGTTGCACATTTTTTATTAGAAAAAGAAAAATAAGAATAAGAAGAGAGGATTAAGAAGAGGAAGAGAAAGAGAAATAATAAGAATAAGAATAAGAAGAAGAAGAAAAGGAAAAAGGAGTCAGGTAGTTTACGAGTAATCGGTGATGATGTCGATGAACCTACTCTCAATTCCAGGTAGAGTTAACTGATGAGACCAAATGCAAAGTGCATCGTTGCATAACGTGGAATGGCTCTTGCACAGCTATCGCGTGTGTATCGTCTTTTCTAAAAGAAAATAAAGAAAGGAAGAAAGATAGAAAGAGGAAGGAAAAAGATAATTATAAAGAGAAAGAAGGAAGGAAGAAAATTTATGTTTGTTTCTTTTCTTTTTCTTTTTCTTTTTTTTCATTATTTTTTTCTTTTTAAGTTTTCTTCTATTTTTCTATATTTCCATTTGCCAACTTAACGATTATCGGTTATAACGTTTGAGCGAGTGTTTGTACGGCATATACAAAGCCGATATTCCGTTTACGATGAAGATCGTCATTGTTCGATTATACCTTTTCAATTAGTATAGATACCTCCTCCATGGTGCATCACTACGCAAACGAGGATGGTAGGAAGTTTTATGACTTTACGACTATCGGACATTAAATAGATGGGGGTTTGCGAGCCCAAATAGCTCGAATAAGTGGAGGGTATAAAGAGAAGGATAATCGTCGATTTTATCCTCAATGCCGACTCTCTCTCTCTCTCTCCCTTTCATTCTATGTGTGTGTGTAATGTTAGAATCAAAAGGAGATAGAAAAACAGAGAGAAATAGAAAGCTTTTCTAGATGCTGTTTCTTTAAAACCCATTAAAATAAGATAAGCTTTGCATTCTCTTAATCGTTCTTTCTCAAACTGTTAAAGAGAAACTCTCTCTCTCTCTCTCTCTCTTCTCTGTTTTTAATTACCGTTAGAAACCTGTTGTCTCCGTGACTTTGGCACGAGCTCCACCTCCAACCATTTGCAGAAACCTTCACGACAATATCTGTTTGCTTTTCTCGTGGATGTTGAAATTGGGCTGTGAGATAAGTACTCCAAGAGATTTTCCCTTAACCCAAAAAAGTATCCTATTTACAGTTTCCTGCGTATCGGCATTGCCATTCTCTCTCTTTTTGCATAATGTTATTTTCTTTAGATACAGAATATTAAACGTTTATTCAAATTAAAATATACAATAGCGTATTTGTTAAATATAAATCATTAAAAATATCAACATACACTTATCGGTTAATATAATTTTAAAAAAAAGAAATCATAAGAAAAATTATAGTAGAATTTTTCCAATAGGAAGAAGCGTATTTTCACGCGCGCAAAAAATACAGTACTCTGTTTGCTCGTTCCTAGCGTTTGTCGAGTACAATAAGCCGAGTATACAAAAGAAACCTGCCTCCAACACCAACACCATTATCACCAATACCATCGTCATCATCGTCGTCGTCGTCGTTGGAGTAACACGTTTGAAAACGTTAATTACCAGCACTTTTGTACCTTTTCCATAAAAGCCTTTCACTCGTTACCTTCGATCCGACGTGATTCAAGCGAGTCGCGTGTCAACCCCCATTTTATTTTTATACGATTCTTAGTTCATTTCAACACGATTCATCGTACGGAAATCTCGTAAATGTGATATAAAAAGATAAATATAAAAAGAAAGAAAAATATATATGAAAGTTAAAGTGTTAATAAAAAGATCATTTAAAAATTGATATTTTCTATTTGAGCGTGACGAGAAATATTGTATTATTTTATTTTAATGATACTTCATGCTGCTACTTAATATTAATGGTAAGTATAATCATTTTATTAATAATTAGATTAATTATATACGACTATAAATTATTTTTATTCTCGTAGATATTTTATGTTAAAGATAATAATAGCATGCGATGTCATTTAATTAATTAACGATACTTATAGATAATAAATGCAATAGTTAATATTAAAAGATATTATTACGTAAGTAATATAAAAAATTCATTCGCGTTGTACTAAAATATTTCAAACGTTTTCGACAAAAACAAAACTTAAAGAACTTCGATTCGTGGAAACTACGTTGAACGAGTAAAGCTGCTTCGGTCGTTTCTCTTTCCGGTCAATTTATCTGTCAGTTAATTTAAATACAGCCGAGCGATGACAAAGTGCGCGCGTAACGGGTGAAATGCGTCGACGGACTATACACATACAAATAAAAAAAAAACACACATATACACGTATGTTGAGAAGTAAAATTTACTTCTATCGAGAAAATAAATTCATCTCGATATAAAACGATCGTTTGTTGTATCGCACGGTCACCCCTTTTCGTCCGTATGGAACGAATTTCAAACATTTTTCTTTCCAATAAACTTGATATTTTGCATGATCGAAAACACAGTTATATATAGGTAATACAATATCGTTCCAAAAAACAATATATCTTTATAGAAATTTGTATATAATAGCAATTTAAATATTAAGTTATTATAAACATGACTAAAAATGCAATAAAAATATATACGTACGTAATATAATACTTATTACCACATATACCAGTTGGATCATCAAATAAAATATTATTTGCACTTTATTTATTATATGGTTTGTAAACAAAAGTATTTGCACACCGCATTTTACTGCAATTCAACATTACATTTTTGCCATACGAATCTTTTTCCATCCGACCCAAAAACATTGAATTTACTTTTTATCATGGAAACACCAATATGCAAAAATATTTACTCCGCTATATAAAACTTTTTTCTTCTTCTGTTAATTACTTTAATAACGTTTCGAAATTAATATATTCCTTATTCGTTACTTGAAGAAAACTAGGTGGGTAAATAATTAATTTTATTTGTATTTTTTCACAATGTATGTATAGAAATAATATTTCAAATATTTTGTTCATTCTTTTTATGATCTTTCACAGTAACGATTAAATACGTATGCACGAGAAAGTACTTAGTTTCTATAATAATACAGATTAGAAGTTCTTAATGATAGTTCTCTTGGTTAAAAGAGTGTAAAGTAGGAGTGAAAATAAAAAAAACAAAACTTAGTCCTATGTTGTGACGATGATAGAAAAAGAAGAGGAAGGTTAGTAGATGAGGGTGGCAAATAGGTGGGACAAGGGTATCGTTTACTGAAACGACGAAAAACATAAACGTTGGTTGGTGATCTTAAGATGACGCACTTGTCCCAAAGTAGGTCACTTACAACAGCACCTAGAACGACGACGATGACCTGTCGAGAGTCGATTTCTCAGATCCATTAAAGAACATGGTTAGTCCTTTTCCATGGGTAAGGGTAAAACGATATTATAGGAAAGGAAAAGAACAAGCTAACGTAAACGACGAGACGTCGAATCGTAAACGGATTACGATCGTATGAAACGGCAGGAAGGATATATATCGTTTCGATACTCACATCACAAAACGACCTATCGAATTCGCTTTCGTTCAACCATCATTGCGCTCCTCTTTCGATGCTATAAACGAACACAGTTATTTAAAGCGTTCTATTAACGAAGTCTATCTACCATCTCTAATGTATCGTCTCATCACTCGATACAAATCTAATCAAAGATTGCTTAATATTCCACAAGGAGAAAAGCAAAAAAAAGTTTGATGAAACGTAGACAGATGATTTGTTAGACGAGTTTTCCAATTCCATGAGACATATGTCTGTATTTAAAAATAAGAAAAAATAAATTCAATATTAGGTTTTTATTTTATTTTCGTTTCCGTGTATATCCTAGAAATAAAATAAAAATATAAATATATTATATATTAGATATAAAGAATAATAATATTTAATAAATGATACGCGCACGCGGTCCGATTCCGCCTCGGTCGTATTACGGGATGGAAGCCTAAAACGCAAGTCCTGAAATTCAACAAGTGCTTCCTCTCGAAGCCGACTCGACTCGAAGAGGATAGGGGACGGTCGTGTTCGGTCGACGTTCGTTCGTTCGTTCGTTTGTTCGTTGGTTTGGTCGGTCTGTCGGTCGAACACGGTGCGGAGCGCGCGTGCGGAAGCGAAGGATGGAAGGAAGGAAGAAAAGAAAAGAAGAGAAGAGAAGAGAAGGAGAAGAAGAAGCGCATCCAAGCTCCATTACGTGCGTGACGCGACTGAACGGGGTGATGGTCGAGGGGAATGGTGGGGGGCAGCGTTCGGTGTCGCTCGGCTGGAATTGGTGGGGAAGGCTCGGGAGTTGTCGGTTGTGTTCGGTTTCTGGTTTCTCCCGCGGCCGCATAAGCGGTGTCAGCGTGTGCGCAGACCGGCTGCGCAGCAGGCGTGTGCGTTGTCTAGATTCTTTGTGCCATTCCTGGCATACCAAAAACAAGAGTGGTGACTGCGCTCCTATTTACCGGGGTGCAGCCCTGCGCGCTGATATAACCGTGCGAATTTAATCCGTCGGATAAAGGGCTCCGTCGCGCGCGCGCGCTCGACGCCACGTCAGCTCGGCCAGTGGTAAGTAAGACGAAAGAAAAGAGTGTCGAACGTGTCCGTGTCGCGCGAGTTACACCGCGTCTTACTTGCTGTCTCTCTTTCTCTCTCGCTCTCGCTCCTACAATCGTTCGGTCTCGCTCTTATTTGTTCTCTCTCACTCGCTCCAGTCCACGCCCGTTGGCTCTCTCCCGGCGGTGGCGTCCCGTACGGCAGTGGCCACTATGTACGCTTCTCCAAAGACGACACCAGCGACGACTACGACGACGACAACGACGACGACAACGACGACGACACCGATAAACTGACCGTATGAACAAACTTACGAACGAACGAACGAATAAACGAACGACCAAGCAACACAAATTTCAAGCGATACAGAGAAAAAGAACGTGTGATATACTTTGAAAAAGAGCCCCGAGAGATAAAGAAAGAAAGAAAGAAAGAAAGAAAGAAAGAAAGAGAGAGAGAGAAGTTATGACGCGCGCGATAGATGCACGCTGCCTTCAAGAAAATCTTCCGAGATACGAGTTAATTTCTTCTGACACGACGTACTCGCGATTGTCAGGAGGTGCAGCAACGCGTCGCTATTCTCGCTGACTGGTGTGCTGTTTGTTGTTTTCTTGCTACTGCTGCTGCGCTTGCCGCTGGCTCCCGCGTTACTTGCTCTGTTCGAGCCAAACAGGAGCCGGTGTTATTCTACGCGTGTATGTTTCTTCATTATTGTTCTATCTATCTATATCCATATATATATATATATATTTATCTATCTGTATCTATTATTTCTATTTAATTTCTCAAAATTTCAAAATATCCTCATTCTTCTCGGTACAGTGTTAGCATCGTCGTCATCCTCTGTCAAGTGTTTTTTTCATAAACCCATACCATACCATACCATATATATATATGCATACATACACATATGTGTTGTAAGCAGAAAATGAAAAAAAAAATAACAATATTTATCATTGATAGGAAAAAGGTAATTAATGAAATAAATAATAAGTGTTTAATTTAAAATAAGGGAAGAATATAGTTTTGTGTTGTGTGAAAGATGAGGTTAGGAACAGGAGCGCGCGCGCTCGGTGTATGCATCCGCCGTCCGGTGTGTGCCGAGCTGCGTGCGTCCTCCCCCTCTCTCTCTCCTCATCCTCTTTCTCACTCACTCACTTGCCGAGTAGGGAACAAGAGTGAGAGAAGAACGCGTCGCGCCGTGACGAGAGAGGCGAGGCGACAGATAGGTTCGAACGACGTATACCTCTCTTGCCTAGTACCCGCCTGCCAGGCCGTTCGCTCGCGCGCATAAGCTTCTTACTTACGTCAGTTAGTTCAACTACGTCCGACTGATTCTCTTTTACTATCCTTGCACTGTAACGTACTATTACTACTACTACTACTACTACTACTACCACTACTACTATTCTACTACTACTGCTATTCTTCTATTACATTACTACTACTCTACTACAACTGTTAACTAGTGTGGTTGTTGTTATTATTGTTACTACTGTTGTTAGTGGTGTTATTTTGTTCGTTCATGCACTTCTCTCTTCTCTTTTCATTTTTCTTCTCATTTCATTTCTTTTCTTTTCACTTTTCTTCCCTTCTCCACTCGTCTCAATTTTCTAATTTTTTTAACTATATATTTGTTTTAAATTTGATTTCAAATTATTGATCATAAAATAGTGCGTGTAAGTGAGGAAAAAACTGGGTGACGAATTTTTTATGTATTTTTGTATAATATTTGTGTGTAGATAAAGAAAAAGAATATAAGACAAGAAAAAGGTAAAAGGGTTGTAAAAAAGGACGCGTGCCTGAGAGATATTGAGGAGCAGAGTGAATCGCTTAGCTCCCCCCCTCAAGTTTTCCGTGATCAAACCACCTACTAAACTTATCCCACCTCTGGTGGTGCTTCGAACACCCTTTCTTCACGACTTATATTCGTGTGTGTGTGTGTGATTGTGTGTGTTTTCAAATCAATTATATACGTATTACATATATACGTATTATATATATATTGAAAAGATTATTAAAAATACGAAGAGAGAAAAATAAAAAGACTCGAGTAGTATAACGAGTGAATAATCAAAATTTCGTGTTGTTCGTTGTCATTGTTGTTGTTATTATTGTTATATTGTTGTTTTACATTTTATCTACGAAGACCAATTACAAGTGGAAATACGATGATTATAATAATAGTGCGGAAATTGAAGTAATAACGAAGAAACGAAGGAAAGAAAGATGCGCACATTTTTGGCGCGCATTTTTACGTAGTCAAAACCGGTGAATTGAAATATCTTCATTAATATCAAAAAACGATTATTTTTAAACCTTTCTTGTAAAAATTAAAAAATTATTATCGCATAATAATTATATTTCACAAATTGTCGCAAATATTTTGTCCATCTTTCTTTTTTGTTTTTCTCGTTGAAAAAAGAAAAATCCTTTGAAAATCGTAGATAACAAGCCGCGTGTGCGTGGAACAAACTCGCGAAGGCGGGAAGAAGAGCAGCGCGAAAGAGCCGCGAAATTCGCGCGCCTCGTCGACCGGGTGGAGGTGGAGGTAGAGGTGGTGGTGGTGCAGTAGTAGGTGGTGGTGGCGAAGAGGAGATCGGGGTGAAGAAGGACGGATTGGTGGGGCGGGAGGGGGGTGGTTTTCACGTCGCGCGTTTGTTATGTTCGCGACGCGAGGAAGCACGCCGCTCGTGACGGCTGACCTTTCGGAAAGGTGTTGACCGACTGACTTGATCGTGTGTGAAAACGAGATTCTAATCCTTTAATTTCGTTTAAAAGAAGATAATACTACTAAGACACGAGGAATTAATACACGCGGATTATAATTATCCCTTATTCCTCGTCATCGTTTTGTTATCGTCGTGAAAAGTTTGCCGTTTGCTTAAAGAGATAAAAGAAAGAAACAGGAAAGAAACAGGACCAACACAAGGGGGTGAAAGAAATAAGGGAAGAGAAGAAAGGTGGGAGAGAAAGAAGGAAAGAAAGATAAAGATAGAAGAGAAGAAAGAACTAAGGAAGAAGTTGAAAATCCTTGAATTGTGGTGGACATTGTTATTATTATCCGAATGATATAATTGATTGTTAATAATTGGTGATTGATTGTTAGTTGTTATTGTTGGTTGTTGTTGTTATTATAATTATTGTTGTTGTCGTCGTCGATCTAACGACGACGACGACGACGACGACGGCTTCGCAATCGGAGGAAGAAGAAGAGGCAGCAACGAAGCCGACGGACGTCGACGGACGCCTGCTGTCTCCTCCTGGACTACTACTACTACTACTACTACTACTACTACTACGAATACCAAAACTACTACTTCAGAAGGATAACGAAGAAAACTACGACGGCCTATCGTTCTTTCTCCTGTTCTTCTATTTCTTCTTTTTCTACTTCTACTTCTTCTTTTTCTTCTTCTTCTTATTCTTATTCTCCTATAACGAAAGACGAGCTATTAGAGAAGCTCCAGAAGAAGCACGACCCTACCATCACCATCGCCGCCACGGCTTGGATGGATACTGTGCATTATTTCTGGAGTGAGTTTCTTCTTTTACTCCTCGTGCCTTCGCGTCTTTATATATATATTTATATCTTTTGTGTGTGTATATATATATATATACATATGTATCCCTCGCGATGGGTGATTCGTGTATATGTGTATCTATCTTTGAGTTACAACTACTTGTGATTTGTATATGTGTCCATCTATTCCTATATTCTACTCTATTGTTAGTGTATATGTGTGACGTGTATATGAATTTTATGCGACCATTTTTTATCCTTTTCTATGTCCGATCTTTTTTTTTATATATTAAACTATTATTTTCTATCTTTCTCCTCTTTATTTTATTATTTAAATAATTTTTTATTTTTTCCTAGTAAGACAGTCTCACGTGCGGTCACGCGATCCATCTCGTCTTCTCTTTTGTTCCTCCTCTTTCTTCCTATTATACCTTCCTTCGAGAAAGATCTATGCATTATCTCTCTCTCTCTTTCTCTTTTTACAAAGATTTGAAAAAGTACCTTCTTTTCTCGTGTTAATGACGTACGTTACGCGAACACCAACCCTGCTGCAGGTGTTCCTACAGTGGCTACTTCCTACTCATATTAATTTTTTTTTTCAAATTCATATGCACACATATATAGACAAGTTTTATTTAATATTCCATGATTATTTTTTATCTTTATCTATTCTTTTTTTCTGGTTATTTTTTTTTTCATCATTATATTACTCTGCAAGTGTTCAAGTATTTTATTTATCTTCCTTTTCTTTTTTATTATTTTTTATAACTGTTGTGTATATAAAGAACGCGACGAAAGCAGCTTTACGTTCAATCGATGTTAATCGTCTGGTTTCTACTTTTTAGTTCTTTATTTATTTACTTGCTTACTTGCTTTAATATGTGACAACACGACAAGAAAGTAAAGTTTTCTCTCTTCGCTTGTATATTGACGTGTACGTGTGTGCGTGTATGTGTGTATGTGTGTGGGGAGGTTAGCTCTAAGAAGTTATATTT
Organism: Polistes dominula; assembly: GCF_049000335.1. Lineage (NCBI taxonomy): Eukaryota > Metazoa > Arthropoda > Insecta > Hymenoptera > Vespidae > Polistes > Polistes dominula. Next base: position 3,949,197 of record NW_028301046.1, on the reverse strand, counting down.
ATAATAGATACGACGAGACGCACGAGTTATGTTTAAGTTTATAGTTATGAAATTTTAAACTAACTGTGTGTGTGTGTGTGTGTGTTACGTGATCTATCTGCATACTTCTTGCTTTTTAAATCGTTATTATCGTTATATAATTTCGATTGTTTATTTAGAAAAATAATTATCGTTAAAACTGAAGATTCTAATGCATTGTGGATATACGATGCATTCATAAAATATTTGAAATAATAATTAAGGATGAAAGAAAAGGTGTGGTTTGATAAGATTGTTCTTTTCTTTATCCACACATGTCAAATTTTCAATGATTATTATTAATTAATGGATTAATTACATTGTTCGTATCATATCGTAAATGTCAATTTTTCCTGACAACTATTAATGACGTTTCGTTCATATACGATTGATTATGAAAAGTATCCAAAATTGTTAGATGATATTCTTAAAAAATACTTCCATTCATTTTAACAAAGATTGTTAAAATTATTTAAATATTATACAATAATTATAATATTTAGATTCACGTTTATAATTCCCAATTAATTTGTATCACACGTAACGTTATGTTACATTGACATGATTATGTTTTATTCGCAAAAATGACGTAAAAACACTTAAGTATTATCACGAATACTAAATCGATATATTTTGTACAAAACGTTCTCGGAGTTTGAAGAAGAAAGTGCACATCCATTATAAGTGCACACGTATCTACAATCTTTTCCCTTCGAAATCGTGGAAAGTTGGGGGAGCCTTAGGAATACTTTATTCTCACGGTACATTGATTTTCTATCGTTTGTGAACGACGACGAACGTGTCGAATACTCTCTTATTATATCAATCCATCTCTCTCTTTCACTTTCTTTTTCTTTTTCCAACCCTTCTCTTTTTTTTTTTTTTTGTATCCTTGACCGTTATCATTTTCAAGTCGACGCATCGTTGTTACGATAGGAACAATCTTTCGAGTTATGATCATGCGATTTCAATGGGTTATTCCCTGGAAAATCTTATCGTTCTTTAAACTCTTTTCTTTACATAGATCGATCGAGATTGATCTATCGATTGATTTATCGATTTTTCTATCTTTTTTATCTCATTGATATATCTAATAAACTGCTACCTAAATATTATAACTACTTTCAATTTGCATTAAATATAAAAATTGAGTTATTTCGATACAGTCAACTTAGAATATCATACGAAAAGGATATTTTTTTTTTTATTAATAATATAAATGAGATAGTTTAAATGTAATAAGAGTTACGTGACTCATTTGGTTTAGAACGAGTTTGCCGATAACGTTCGTTTAGTAAGCCATAAGATACATCGATCCTGGTGTCCACTTTCGAGATCGTTTAAACTGTTGTTTGATATGATTTATAATGGGGTGTCCAATTTTTGATTATCAGGATAAACATATTATCTAACGATTATTAACCGAAGATAAATAATTTTCTTTTCTAAATTGATTTAATTAAATATTACTATTATCGATTTAGAAAATGTTCAATATATAAAGGAAAGTGGTGTATAAAATTTGTCGTCGATCGTGTACGAGAAAGTAGAGTGCGATTGGTTATCAAGAAATAGGTGAAAAATTTGAGGCGACATTTCGTAATCGTTGTTGTGTGAAGGGATAATGACGTTATCGCTGTGTACTATCGAAAAATAATTCTAGCGGAGAATGCGGCAACATGTCGTTACATAAATTCGATCGCGAACGACCACCGAACAACAACAACCGAGCGAACACGATCCTGGTAAGCCGTTTGGAAACTATCGTAGCAACATCCAGAACAAGTCCGTGTTTCTCATCGTTGAATTTCGTTTCAAGAGAGACAAAGAGAGAGAGAGAGAGAGTCTAAATTAATACCTTTTTATAAAAAATAAATGCGTAATCGTAAAAAAATAGAAGAACAAACGAATTCATAGACACACACACACACACACACCTACAAAAATGAAGAGAAACGTAAAATACTTTTGTTGAAGATTTTTAGTTAATTGACAAACGTTTCTAGCGATATGCGATAATGAATGATACAGATCTCGTGAGTTACATTATTTTCATTCTGTTTACATTACGTATAACTGATAAGAACCCTACTCTATCAATTTGCTACCGTTTTTATCGTTGTCCTCGTTCTTGCGTCAAACTTTCTTCGTTTACTTTGAAAACGTCAACCCCAATAGTGCTATGCGATTTATATCTATCGTCATTTTTATTTCATTTTTCTTTTTACGAAAGATCGTTTATTTTTTTTTTTTTTTTTTTTTTTTAGTAATTTTACAATACGTATAATACGTTTTTATTTTATATTATTTTACTAACGTGAATAATGTATCTTATATTATTATAGATATACAAAATAATGAATTTAACAATTTCATATTTTAAATATAAACATATCGATAGTGTTACATTTATTGTACATTCATAAAAAAAAAATTATGTATCATTCAGAAAGATATCACAATCTCAAATACATTTTATAATAATTCATCTTACTCATTTCATTATTACAGAAATTATTGAATATTTCTAAAAAAAGTGTGACAATTATCAAATACTTTTGCGTAACGACAATGACAATGAAAATGATAATATAATAATGATAATGATGATGACGATGAGGGGAGGAGAGGGGGGGAGAGTATGAGTAGGAGGATTAGATGAAAAAAGGGTGGGGTTGATTTCGATGAATGAACAGTTTGTATACGTGGTAGGTTGATGATACTTTTGGTATACGACATTGCCTCGGGTTTTATCCTTTGCTTCTTAGCCGATCGTATCTCACTAGCCGCGACAGCACCTAGACTCATTAAGCGAAGCTTCTGCAAAGATATAAATAGGATGCCTTGTCCCGTTCGTCCGCGAAAAGAGCAAACGAACTTTCGTAGTCCGACCCTCCGTCGTCGTCTTCGTCTTCGTCGTAGTCGTCGTCGTCTTTACTTCTCCCTTTCTCTCTCTCTCTCTCTCTCTCTGTCTCTCTCTTTTTCTCTTACTTTAACTCTTAAACATTTATTTTTTCTCTTTTCTTTTTCCTTCCCCTTCCTTCCTTCCTTCCTTCTTTAAGAACAACTCCGGCACTTGTGAACGTAGCTTTCTATTTGGCGTAGACGGTGCCAAATTGTCAAGTAACTAAAATTACTGTGCAAGTACGCTCTTATCTTCTCTCTCTTATTCTCTCTCTTTCTTTTTCTAATTCACACTCTTCTTTTAGCAATTTTTTTTTTTTTTTTTTTTATCTTTTGTGGACCACGTTCTTATCCCTTTTATTTCTGTTTCTTTTTCTAATTTTCAATCTATTGTATCTTAATATATTTTTCTGTTCTTTTTTTCTTCCCTTGTATTTTTGTTCTTCGAGATATTTTTTTTTTTTTTTTTTAATTTCTGGGCTTTCAGTTTATCCCTTTCTTTCTCTCTAATTTTTTTGTGCTTCACATTTTGCTTCATCGATTAAGCTATTTTTTTTTTTTTAATCAAAATCTCTTTCTATTTCTGTTTTTTTTTTTTTTTTTTTTTTTTTTTTTAAGTCTATCTATTTATTCTTCCACTTCATTCTAATCCATTTTCAAAAACTTGTCTTTTTTTATCTATTTTTTTTTTTATCTTTTATATACTGCATTTTCTCTCATTCTCTTTTTGACTTTCAATCTATCTCTTGTTCTATTTTCTATTTTATTCTTCACACTGTTCTTTCTCTTATATATATATATATTTTTTTTTTGTATCTTTTTCTGGACTACTTTTTTTCTCTCTCTCTTTTCTTTTCTTTCTTTCTATTTTCACTTTACTCTTCACCCTTTTCTACTACTCTTATCTATTTTTTGTATTTTTTTGTTGCTGTTGAACCAAGTTCCCTCCTTTTCTCTCACTCTTTCTTCTGTATCTACTTTAGTCTTAAAGTCATTACAAGAATAAGAAAGTACCCTTCGATTTTCATCGTCGTTTTGCTAGAAGGAAGAAGAGGAGTTGAAGCTTTGTTTATATCTTCTCATACGCACCCATGCACACATGCACGAACGAATGCATAGAGAGAATTTACTCAGCGTCACGCAGCCATGACTGGCTGTTTGTTTCTTTCCCCACAGTCTCTCTCTCTCTCTCTCTCTCTCTCTTTCTCTCTCTCACTCTCTTTCTTTTTATTTCTTTCTTTCTTTATCTTTTTTTCTGTCTTTCTTGGTTGGTTGTTCATTCGTTCATTCGTTCCTTCGCCACGCGTACTCGCACCTGCACGTGCGCTCTGTTGTTATTCATAATAATACTTACATACATGAACTATTAGACTTACCCAACCAACCAACCAACCAACCAACCAACCAACCAACCAACCAACCAACCAACCAACCAATGATTTTCTAAGCCTTTTATTTTTCTACGAAATTTTTCTTTCCCCCTTTACTTTTTTGTATATATTATTATAATATATAATTTTTTCTTTCTTATTACAATATTGAAATAATTCTACGATATGTTTATACGATCTCACACAACGAAATTAAATAAAAATATTTGCATATAATTACTTTTTCACAATTAACCCTTTGGGTACATTTGACGAATAAGACTTGTCACCTGTTTACTTGGGCGAAGTTACGGTGGATCTGACGTGTCAACTGAATTTAATAAGCTTATATAAATATTTAAAATATATAAATATTTCAATTTTGTTTCATTTATATATTTATTTATATTTTGTAATTGAAATGTTGTTGCAAAAATATATTTATATCACCAATATAAATATATTCCAAATAAAATGTATTACTTTTAAATATTAATCTATATAGCAACAAATTAAATCCGTTATATATATATACATAATAATCTTCAAATAATTCAGTACTCAAAGGGGTTAAATAAATATAACACACAACATATTTTCAATTGTAGGAATAGAAATCTTATTCATTTCATAATCAGAGAAAAGAATGTTATTATCAATATTATTATTTTTATAATTATTCATTTAATTAATTGAACAATTAATTACATGTACAAAATTTATATTAAAATTATATAGAAATAATTGAGATATAGGAAATATCAAAAGAGATTGATAATATAATACTTATCGTTAGGTGATTTCATTATTATTTATAGGTTAGATAATTGTCGAGATAATTATCGACATTGTATAGATAATGACGAATCGATTTAAATCGTTACTATCAATTAATGTAAGATACAAGAGATCTCGTTTCTTTTTTTTTTCTTTCTTATTTTTTTTTATTTCATCGTCAGTCGTCTCATCTTTGGTAATATAATTCTCTCAGCAGGTTGATCTTTACTTTACGTTTTACATCACATGTATATAAGTTTTCTTATTAAAAGATGGAGGAGTAAAGCTAAAAAGGTCGACGTTCGTCGATTCGATCTGCGAAAGGTCAAATGGCACACGTTGAAAGACACAGAGTCTATCGAAACCGGTGGAACCGGCTGTTCGACTTTCAAAACTAATTCGAACTCGTGTCTAAGATGTTTCAAAGATAACTGATAATCCTTACTTATTTCTTTTCCTTCTTTTTCTTTTTTTTTTTACTCTACGTTCAAATAATTTTTATCTCGATTAAATGCGAATAAAACTTCTTATCTAATTTGTTTCCACCTTTTTCTTCTTCTTCCTCTTCTTCTTATTATTTATTTTTTCTTCGAAACGAATATCGTTTAATATTTAATTATCATTTATTATATTTGCTTCATCGATTTCAATTTATTAATCGTGTGAATCATTAGAAACACGTAGAATTTATTTATAACATTTATTATCCTATCATTTGGACATTTAAGACAAATATTCTTATCTATTTTCATTAATATTCATTTGTAATTCAATACAATTTATCGATTGTTAAATATTTGTTGTATACAAATTAATATAATATTATTTATTTTATTTTAATTATTTGATAAACTTCCCTAGTAGCACAAAATATTGAAAAATATTGAATACCTGTGTATTTAATATTAAATACACCTGTATTCAATAATTTTAATATTAATATTATTTTAATCATAAAATTAAAATATAAATTTTAATAATAAAAGACATTGAATCTCTTTTTAATATTAAATACACATGTATTCAATATTTTTCAATATTTAGTGCTACTAGGGTTGATACACAAAACACATATGCAGACACACACACACATATGATATTAGTGATTAAGATAACACAGATTTTTAAGTTTAAATGACATTTGTGTCATAAATTTAAACTGTTATTATATTATATACTTCATGTTTTTTTTTCTTCTTCTTCTTCAATTTTTTCTTTTTTTTAGTTAGATAAGATAAATCATATACGGGGGAGTGTTTTTCATTTGATATTATAGAAAAGATGAAACGAATTTGTAGATAAGTCATAGGCTCTTGAATAGGAATCGATAACACTATGAGGGCATGGTTAGCTCTCGATCGATATGCGTTTACGTTTCGATATCGATAACGAAGCGGCTAACAGTAAAACGGTGGCCTGCTCGCAGCTGTGTAAGAGAAACTAGACAGGAACGACCTTTTGCACAGTGCATATATACCTACACACATACATACATACATATATGTGTATTCTGTTCTGTAACCGATATGATCCGTGAAAAAAAATTGTTCAAACTAGTAGGGGTAGTAGAAAATAATTCAACGAAACGTTACTTCACTTTGTTGTTTAAAAAACTATTTTATTCCAAGTTAAAAATGTCCGAATCTATGTTTTTTATTTTTTATTTTTTATTTTTTTTTTTTTTTTTTTTTACAGAACCGAATCGAAAGTTTTGTGTTGTAGTTATTTAAAAAAAATTTTATTTCATATGTTTTTTTATTTTTTACATTGTAAGCTCAGTTCATTGTTGTGAAATACTAGACAAAGGTTAATTATAAATTGTTTTTTTTTTCCAATATAAATTATTGACAATTGAGGATAGAATTTTTTCTAATGATTTTGTATATTTTTTTTTTAAATTGTATCAATAATTTTCTTAATTCGATAAGTTGGTATAATGAGAGATTTAGAGAAATATTGATTAATTTAAAATGTAAATAATTTGAGTAATAATAACCAAGTCATAGGAACCTTTTGGTCTACTATTATTTCCTACTTTGTTTTTTGGGGGACATTTTTGGTATATGAAATATTTTTAGGACATAATAATACTGAGTATACGAAACTGGACGACTGAATCCTATGAGAAAGAGATCTGATTGCATTACCTGCACGAAATCTCTCGTTTCAAATTCACGCATATAAACCGAATTTTCGTTTTCGAGTTGTGCCACTCGATCCTAACGATGATTTCGCGTGATTCTGCTACTGCTTTACTCTCTCTCTCTCTCTCTCTCTCTCTCTCTCTCTTTTCCTATGTATATATAAATTGCCCTTCTCTCTCTCTCTCACTCACTCACTTTCTATCCTTTTCTCTATGTCCCTATCTCTCTGTCAATCTCTGAAAATGGCTACATTTCTAGGCAACGTTATTCTCGTTTCGATGCGTTACGTTGGGGGATCGTTAACGATTTTGATTGAACGCCAATCGCAGAAATACGATTACCAAACTGAACGAATGAAAGTACGAATGTATATATATCATAGTTATAACACAGTTTTGCATATATATATATATATAGATAGATAGATTGAACATTTTTACTATTGAGGGTCAATCGATAGGTAATATCGATAATAAAGCAATTCGTACGCGTAACTTTACGATGATATGAAATGAATATTTTTTTGGTATAATTTGCTAAACAAATTATATGTAATTTATGTTAATTTTATGTTGTGGCTAATTGATAGTCCGCGAAACAAAAATTAATTTTTATATTATGAGGTTTTTAAGAAACATTTATTAAGAAACATTTATTAATAAATATTAATTCGACTAGTTTGCGAGGAAGATTGAAAAATTGTATTCAATTCTCGTTGATTCGTTTTATAATGATAATAATCAAGAAAATATGGATTTATCAGATAAAATAAATTCGTTTGAGAATGTATGTATGTATGTTTTATAACATTAGTTGACATTTTTCGCAATATTACGAATAGAAAAGAACTTTGGTAAACAATCGCGTCACTGACCTTTTCGAAAAATATTGAAATGATCGAATTATATATTCAATACGTATTATGTTTACTTTTTGTCCTCTGACACGTATAAACAGTTGAGACAGTTACAATTCGGTTGTCTTATCAAACACATGTCGGTTTCTACGTGCTTATTCGGTAAAAATAATTATTTCTTATAATAATTCAACGATTTTTAATATATTTATAATTATTCATTGTAATTTTTATAAATGTATCAATTGCAACACTCGATTATATATTATGATATAATATTCGAACAATTATATACAAATATGTATAAAAATTATTAATATTTGAATAATATTATATAATATGTAATATATATTTAATAATAATAATTAGAAATATATATTATTTATAATATATATTATATTAAAATATTATATTGTAGTATGTTATATAACTGTATATAGTATTATATAATATATTGTATATATAAAATATATAATATATTTTTATACAATATAATATATAATTAATAATTTATATATTAATAATAAATATAAAATATATAAAACTATACAATATATTGTAGTATAATATATACTATGTTACTACGTAATAGTATATTGTACATATAAGTATATATATATATATATATATATATATATATATATATAATATAATAAATATATATTAATATTATATATATTATATACAAATTATATTTCTCATTATATTTCAAATCTTTTCTTTATGATCAAAAGTTATATAAATATAATAAAAACAAAAAATTAGAATGTTGTTTAAATCAGTACTGTATAACCGACAAACATCTAACACCAATATACAATACAATACATACATAGGTCCGTACCTATATATAGTACATTTGGATCGCGTGTTATTAAACCTAAAAAAAAGGAAACGTATGTGTGTGTGTGTGTGAGTATAGTCGTCTACCCTTGGTAGTTTCCACCACCCCCTAGGTTTCAAACTCCCCTCATTCTTTTTGTACAGAAAGAGAGAGTTTCACGGACCAGAAAATCATAGGGTGGTTTAACCACCTGGACACGATCGACCTTCTTTCACTCATTCACTCACTCACTCACTTACTATTTGGCTTTCTGTGTGTACTCGTAATCGAGGAACGTTACGAGAAGCATACGGAACAACATTTTTTCTCTCTTTCTATCCCTTCTGTGTCAACCTTCGTTTTCTCTCTCTTTCTCTCTCTCTCTCACTCTCTTTTTTTCTTTCTTTCCCTTATAGTTTCTTTCTCTTTCTGCTTCCGACTGTAAAATAATGCAGTAGCACGCCAGAGCAATTCGTCTGCATACCAGTCGCAATACACGATCACGCGATCTTTCCTATACACATACACGCATAGACAAATATATAAGGAAATATATGTATATTTTTAAATATATATATGTACATATAATTATCGGTCAAGCGATATTCGTGAAAAGCAGCTTTTTTTTTATCGTTCGAGTACACTTATTTAACCCTTTGCACTCGAGTGTTCATGGAGACAATGAATAAAGTAAATAAAAAATTTATAACAAATTCAATTTAGTCTACAATATATCAACTATGTGATTTTTCTTTTAATGAGCATATATCATTTATTTATAATATGTGAATATAATTTTTGTATTGAAGTTGCTTTGAGTTGCTGATAATATGAATGAATGAAAAACTTTCTGTGCAATGGGTTAATTCTGTGTGTGTGTGTGTGTTTTTTTTTTTTACTATTCAACACTTTCGAAAAATGTTATCTAATAATTATTTATTAATAATCATTATTAATATAATATTATAATCATAGTAAATATAATATATAATAATATTATATAAAATATTTAATTATTATAATATGTAATAATAATATATAAAATATATATAGTAAAGAAAATTTATTCAAGATAAAATGATTGGTTAGTTAACTGTAATAATTATTATTGGTATGTATATTTGAGTAAATCGAATTGTCGATTCGTCTCGTTATGCGAAACTCGCAGACGTTCGCCAATGACGTAATACCTCGGGGCCTTCTCGATATACGTCGACGATTTGAGGAATGTCGAAGTAGACAACTTGCTTGTTCCTTAACTATATATTAATAATGATTATTTACCATTGAACCATTACATATACATATACATTTGTCTATGTGCATAGATATTTATCACGAACGTTCGAAATTATTTTCTTTATATCGATAATATATTTAAATAATTCTAAAATTATTTTTTTCACAATTATATTACATGGTATCAACGTAGTCATATAATTTTCTTTATTTTTATTGAATATAATTAATTTAACTATTAAATTAATAAAACGTATATTAGTTACTTAATTATTGAAACGTATTATGAGATTGGTTTTAATTAAATATCTCTGTGTTGCATTTAACAACCTGTTAATAACAAATAATACTTAAAACTAAATTAACACACTATCGGTGAGTTGAGTATTTCTACCCGTTCCACAGACTAGCGCTGGTCGGCGGGTCGCGTATTAATACGTTTTATGCAAAACGTAAGCTAAGTTTCAGTAAAACACTTACTAATGCTTGTTTTTTTGTTTTTTTTTTTCATTTTCACTAATTTTTGAGCAGAAATGATGTTCTTGGTTGTTTGTTTTTTTTTTTTTTTTTGTAAAGCCTGAACAGTGTTTAGTCTTAAATTTAGTAATTTTTAAGAAAAACTAATAATTTGATGAAATGTGCTATTTTGACACTGTAAGTTTTATGCTTACAAAGTAGCATAAATTCAGTTGATTGATTTTGATAGCATTGAGTTTAAGTTTTTTACATTTTCGAAATACTATTTGATATCTATTTTTCAAATTTCATTAAAATCCTACTATTAGATGTAAAGATATAACATGTTTTCTAAAAAGTACACTGCTTTCATATTTCGTTCATTTTCGCCCGTTACACGTGTGAGTCAAGTTCACGATGTTCCCGACGATAGTGTGTTAAAATATAATTTTCTTAATGAAGCCTTATTTTCTTTTATTAATACGTTGAGTGTCACGTCAGCCATCGGTGACTGACACTCAACTATTTTTTGAATACAAAGTAACGCGTGTGGCCTGACGGGAATTTCCCTAAGAATTAAACGTGCAATTAAACGCTCAACATGTTAATTGGTTAAATTTCTAAACGTATTTCAAAGGACAATTTTAATAGAAATGAAGTCGATCGAATAATTCTCGAAGTAGAAGAAGATGTTCGATTTAATCGTTAGGAATATTAAAGGAATCACGATGGTATACTATAAGTGAGTTTAAAGTAGTTAAAGGATACGTATAGAGACCCGTAGAGATTAGAAAGTCTCTCTTTGAAAAGAGAAGAAAAGAAAAGAAAGAAAAAAAAAGTCGCGTTAGATTTCTCGCGTTTGGTTGCGCTCGCGCGCACGAGTATGACCTCTCTCTTATGTGCACAATCGCGCAAATCATTATATATATATCTTCCGTGAGTAATTATTCTTTGATACTTTATATATATACATGTACATGATGCGTGTATATAAATGAACTCGACTAGAAAGTGTTATATACCTTACTTGTTTTTATAATTAGTTATACATGCGTGAATAACAATTTTCTTTCTTTTATTTTTTTTTTCTTACAAATAATTTTTCAAAATAAAAAGAGAAAAAGATGATCAAAATAAAACGACGATCGGAAACGTTAATCTTTGATAGGAGTTTTTCTATTCTTTTTTGTTTTTCAAGAAGAAGAAGAAGAAGAAGAAGATTAAGAAGAAAATTATCAAAGATTATTATTCAGCTTTAGAAAGTCATTAGAAATTAGTCAGGAAGCTTGTCATTCTGATCACGATTTCACGTTTTAAACTCGTTGATTTTATTCTTTTTTTTTTCTCTCTCTCTCTCTCTACTTTTTTTAAACGTTCAATCATACGAGATCGTGTAATGTCATCCAAGACGTTCCAGAAGATATATTTATACACTCCCAGTCACGTAATATTTAATAATGTTTTTTTTTCCCCGTCTCTATGACTAATCGAGTTAATCACTTAGACCATTACGAGCATTGTTTGTTCAAATAAATATACATATTTCTTACATGAATGTGAAATAAATTAGTGACTCGCACATTTTATTATTGAATCGAGTAAAATGTTGTGTTCCTTCGTATTTCAATAAAATAATGAAATACAATTTTTTTCAATGATTTTCAAAATTGTTTTTTTTTTCCTTATCGATATTATTAGAATTACATACTCGCGTTGTATTTTTAAATATTTCCATTGAAAATTATTGAAATCAGATTTGTAACAACTGTTATTTTTGTTGTAATAACGTTTTCAAATTTATTATTACAATTTTTTTTTTTTAATATTTATTTTCAATTATTTTCAAGATGCAATAACTGTGAACCGAATAAACAAATATTTCAATAATAATTACAATATAATATAATAATACACCTCGTTGTATTTTTAAATATCTTAATTTTGCAAATTGAAAATTATCAAAATCAAATTTGTAACACATTGATGATTATTATTTTTGTAATAACGTTTTCCAATTTATTATTAAACTTTTTTTTTATATTTATTTTCAATCATTTTTAAGATGCAATAATTTTTGACCGAATAAACAAATATTTAAATATTTTTATTAATTACTTTTTTGATATGTCACCTTTTAAACGTTGCATACAAATACCATCACAAGGTTCGATTAACATTAACACAGAGTTATGCGATTGTAAATTTATTTATCGGTGAAAAGTACGAAGAAACTTTTTACTCAATCCAATTCATTACCTATTAATAGCTTGAAATCCAGGGAAACTGTATATTTAAAAAGAAATAAATTTCTTCATAGTAAACGAAGTCAATTTTATACGTTAACGGAACTTATAACTAGTACACTTTATATTTAATATATTATATTTATATATTTATATATATTTCTCTTTTTATCAAGGAATTCACAAGTTGACTTTTCATTAAATAAAAATAAAAAACACACCTTTCATTTTTATTGACATTCTAGTTATACTGGCAATTAATATTTCGAATTAAATATTTTTCTATACTTGTAAAAGAGTAACCAAAGATTTCTCTCAAAAAGAAAATTCATAAATTGTATATGTATGTGTGTGTGTGTATTAACCCTTTGAGTGCTGAATACTTTTACTTAAAATGCTTTTGTAGGAACAAAATAATTTATTATTAATCAGATTCTAATTATAAATTATATTCAATTATATTTAATTAATTATTTTCTTTTATATATATATTATTTTATTAAAATATAATTTATTTATTTAATAAATTGAAGTTTTTGTTTCTAAATATAATTTAATTGATTAATACAACCATTACATTATTTTGCATTAATATTAAAGAACACAGATAAGATTAGTAATTTTTACCAAACGCATATATGCGTCCATAGCACTCAAAGGGTTAATTATACCAAATTAATATTGACAGAAAAATATATGTTGAAATTTTAGAAAACTATTAAACTTGTTAATAATTGATATAATAACGATTGATTATTTTTGTTTAAATTGATTGGTAAAATTAAACGTAATATTAATAAACTTTTGGCTGGTAGTGTATAGTTATATATATATATGTATTATGTAGAACTAAATATGTATGCATCCCACGGATCTTAAACGTTAAGACACTCCAATAGTCGTTAAACTTCATTGCCTTATTCGTATCTTCGTATAAATAGAATTTATATATTGCTAGAATACGTACATCTATTCGTATATATATATATATAAAGAAATATACATAGAAATAAAACTCGTAGGTTGTTATCGATTTATTCGTCGATCGTTTCACGCTCGCGTAATTGGATGTTCGCGAAAGCTCTGAGGTAGAAATCGATGGGAAAATTTGAACGTAGATATATCCGTGTAGTAGTTCCTCTAACTCCATCTTTCGAAGCCTTATTGAATATTTATGTCGGTAAAATATTCCAAGAAAACTGGACAAAGACCGTTAGAAAAGAACCAATAAGGATTTCAAATAGTTTTCAAAGAAAATTCGTTTTCTCTGTGTTACGAGAAAGAAAGAAAAAAAGGACAAAAATTATTAGAATTTCTTAACCTTGACACTGTTTCCAATTGGTGGGGGATAATATGGAAAGGGATGATGCTGACGATGATGCTGACGATGATGATGATGATGATGATGATGAGGAGGAGAAAAGTAATAAATTCCATGCAATATAATTCGCACGTGGAGAAACAAATTAAATTATTTTCCCGCTTCCATATTTTCTTTTTTTATTTTCATATTTCCTTTATTTCTCTTTTCATTTTCATTCTTGAATATTTTATACTTGTCGTTTTCTTATTTCTTTTCCTTTTTTTGAGTTCATATATGTACCGAGAAAATGACGTAATATTAATTCTAATAAACGTATGATGAATTGAATTTACATGAAATTTTTCATCATGGTGTATCTTAAATTTACCATTAAACGAGTCGTTTGCGTTGGTTAACGTTTTGCGATTATGTTATTGTTAAACTTGGTTCTATTCTACTTTTACGATATCTCGTTCTTCTCTAATGTAAGCTACAAACGTTACAAGCCATCATCATTCTCGACAATGAATACAACGAATACACGATGATAAGGGGGGATGGAAGGAATAGAAACAGGGAACACGTTACATTAACGCAAGCTCGAATGGAAATTGTTGCAAACGTCCTCCTGGTCATCTCGATGTTTCGTGGGGGCGTTTACGACGTCGTTTTCTCGCTTCTAATGAACGACGAGGACAACCTAAAATACTTAGAGAGAGAGAGAGAAAGAGAGAGAGAGAGAGAGAGAGAGAGAGAGAGAGAGAGAGAAACAGAATTAAAGATAGAAAACACGACTTTTCATCAAATTTTTACGATACGAAAAAATTTTAAACTACTCCCACTCCCCATTTTCCACTGATAACTGTAAATTGGTTGCTATCAAAATAATTAAGCTGATTTATTTTTATTTTTTTATTTTTAGAAATAAAAAAGACACCTTTTATTATATTAATATAAAGTAATATATTTTTTCACCAAATATAACATTTAATATAATAATCTTTTATTTTGTATGCAAATTCTTCTTAAAATGTCTTCCCTTCTTATAAGAATAATAATTTCTTCTATGAAATGTTCCATTACCATTTGTTTTGTTTTTTTTTTTTTTTACTACCTGGAAATAAACAAATTTTCCCATTAATTGTTC
This sequence comes from Polistes dominula, assembly GCF_049000335.1. Taxonomy (NCBI): domain Eukaryota; kingdom Metazoa; phylum Arthropoda; class Insecta; order Hymenoptera; family Vespidae; genus Polistes; species Polistes dominula. The sequence continues at coordinate 3,933,917 of NW_028301046.1, read as the reverse complement.
GTTAATATTCTTGCAATAACATTTTAATTTAAATATTATTTACTATTGGTAATAATGTGTTTGCAGTAAGTAATATTTATCTTACCAAAATTTTTTCGATAAATTATAAAATGATAAAAAATTAAAAATAGGAGAAAAGAAAAATGAAAGAAAATTGTCGAGTGGCAAAGGAAAAATCTTTTTCTAACGGGTAACCAATTAGAGCGATTTGCACGGTGTGATTTGTACAATCGATAATGCGGTTAGCGAGACGTCGAGTTAATAAGGTTTCTGTCGCACGCAAGACACACGCTATACTAGTAATATATATATAAAGGGTGTTAAAAAAAACAATTCAATATTTGTATGGTATATAGGATGATACACTGTATACAAGTAAAAAAGTTTTAGTAAATATAGGTCGAAATAATACAATGCATACTATATACCATATAAATATTGAATGGGACTTTTTTTGAACACCCTGTATATAATTAGTGCATAATAACTATTTTAGTAGAGTGCATTAGAGTATTTAAATAATTGTTAATTATTCGAAAGAAATGTGCATTGTTGTTTAAAAGCATGAAATATATGAACTGACTACCGTCCACTTCGAAATTCATCTTCAGACTGATAAGTTGTTCTCTATTAAAATTCTTTTATTTAATGTTATTTATATGTATTTCTAAATGTTGCTCCTGTATGCAACGATAATAATATTCCTTATAAAGAGAGTTCCTTATTTGGAAAGTCATATAAACAATATTTAATAAAAGAAATTTGAGATAGTGGACTTTGTGTCAGTCTGCAGGTGAATTTCGAAGAGGACGATTTTCCGAACATGTATTCCGTGTTTTTAAACAACAATACACATTTTTTTGAACACCCTGTATATAATTGGTGCGTAATAACTATTTTAGTAGTGTGCATTAGAGTATTTAAATAATTGTTAATTATTCGAAAGAAATGTGCATTGTTGTTTAAAAGCATGAAATATATGAACTGACTACCGTCCACTTCGAAATTCATCTTCAGACTGATAAGTTGTTCTCTATTAAAATTCTTTTATTTAATGTTATTTATATGTATTTCTAAATGTTGCTCCTGTATGCAACGATAATAATATTCCTTATAAAGAGATTTCCTTATTTGGAAAGTCATATAAACAATATTTAATAAAAGAAATTTGAGATAGTGGACTTTGTGTCAGTCTGCAGGTGAATTTTGAAAAGGACGGTACTCCGATCATATAATTCGAGCTTTTAGACAATATTAGACACTTGTATCGATTAATTAACAATTATTTTAATATTTCTAATACACTCTATCTATATTACAGTAAATTTTAGTCCTCGAAGCTATTATTGCGCAAGGGTGATAAAATAATTACATTAGAATGATAAAAATGCTTAAATTAGAACGTTGTAATTTTAAATTCTCTTTATTAGATAAATGATTAACTTTATACACATGCGCAATGTTCGGAAAGTTATATAAACAACATTGAATAAAAGAACTTTGATAGAGGACTTTGTGTCAGTCTGCAGGTGAATTTCGAAGAGGACGATTTTCCGAACATGTATTCCGTGTTTTTAAACAAGAATACACAATTCTTTTGATTAATTAACAATTATTTTAGTATTCTAATACATTGTACTTATATTTATTATACACGAGTTATATACATATATACATATTCATACATACGTGCATAAATATATACATATACATATATTTATATCAGATTTAAAGTGAACGAAGACGGACGCGATGATAGAACAAATTAACTCCGACAATGTCGTACGGTTTATTGGCCAATTTCCAAAAGCGAGATAAACGTTTGAAATTACATTGCTTTTACCGATTGATACATATCATTCTAATACTAAATACTAATTTAAATCTCATAGTAATAATAATTCATTTCAAATAATCCAAATTGTTTGCATATTCGTTAATTCGTTCATTGTATGCATAACACATGTATACATTTTGTTTTTTTCTTCTACCCCGATTTACCATACATACACATAAATGATAGTTCGTAAAGAGAGACAAAATTTATTTAACGAGTATAATAGAGCAAGGGTTGAATGGGTGTAAAATTTCGATGTAACTTTACGCTTCTTAACGAGTAATTGGATCTACCTAATCATTTCTTATTAACATTATTAGAATTTATTAAAAGAAAGATTTGATTTAGGGATAAACAATGATCTTTGGTATCTTTTTACGTTGTGATATTTTGTTTTTATTTTTTCTTTATTGGTACATATACATAGAAATATCTACACGTGGGTTGGTTTGAAAAGTTATGTGTTCTATTACTTCTTAAAGTGTTTTTAAGATTCTGTTGAATAATAAAAGTCAGTTTGATCGAAGTTAATAAATTATTTCTATATTAAACTCAAAAACTTTTTAACACCCCCTTCTTTCTTGTATACATATATATATTAATTATTATTATTATTATTATTCTATCTAATCAAATTAATTTAGAAACAAACAAATGACATATTAATGATAATTAGTAAAGAAAGAATTTTAATTGCAACATTGTTAATATAATTACATTGTTATTGTTATTTTTATCTTGATCTTTATTTTGTTGTTTTTTTTATTATTATTATTATTATTTATCCATCTATATATCTATCTATTGATGTATTTATTTATCTTCATTTCTATTTCTATCTATCCATTCCTCTCTTTCTTTCTTTCTTTCTTTCTAAAGTGAATCCTGTTGTTGGCTCGTACGTTCGGTTAGGTTTGTCGTCGGGCCGTTCACGCACCTATTAGTATCGTCGCCGTTACTCGAAGAGGTCATCAATATTTTAGTAGCATTGCCTAAACGGCTATATATCGTTTTACGATTTTATTCTCGGTACTATCTTCGAGGTTCTTATTCAAGAAGGAAGATATATATCATCCTTCTTCTTCTCTCTGTGTTTCGAATTTGACTTGAAAACACGATGGGTAACTTTACCGATATGTTTTTAATATTTCAAGGATTGTATATAGTTTATTATACAGCAAAGAAACGCATACCAACAGTATATATATATATATATATATATACTTATTCGTACTACACTCGCTTTTATGTCTCACCATGAATAATATTTTAGTATACTCCACCAAACCGTCCGAGGAATATTTCAATTGAAACACATATACATATGTATATGTGGGTGCGTACATTTCATGGTTTTAACACGATCGAACGAATCATATTTTTTTGTTGTTGTTGTTGTACATCGTTTGACAGTATTTATTAATTTTTTTGCAATTGAAATTTTTACCTTTTTTTTTTTTTATTTCTAGAAATATTTTCCGTTTGTATTGTGGGGGGTTGAGAAGTGTGTTTCAATTGGTGGTACGCATTCGAACGAGAGAATAATACTCGAACGAATCATTTCTTTTTTTTTTTTTCTAATACATGTTTCATAGTATTTGTTAATTTTTTAATGTGTTACTTTTGAGATTTAAATAAACCTCTTTATTTTTTTTTTTTTTTTTTTTAGAAATTATATCTTCTTAGTATCACCGTGGTGTACATTTGTTTGTATACGTATATATATATTTATGTGTATATATACGTGCGTTGCCATATACCGCCTCACTTCTCGTTCCAGTTTTATTTTTACGCGGGCCGATAGATTTATTTCCAGCGGTAACTGCGTTTCATGGTGTCTCGTGTGCACGCGCTAGCACGAACTCGCGTACCGTAAATTTATCGTTCTGGACTTGTTGGTTCTCTCTTTCTCTGTTTAGTTTTCTCTTCTACAGACAAAATGCAAAAGGGCAGAATGATGCTTTTGTCTTGTTGCACTTATCCACGATTTGATGATTCTTCAGACAACGTCTTGTTCAATTACTTCTCATGATTTTGACATTTAAACATTTGTTACATCAACTTATTGCAATATACAATTGTACATTTTTTTTTAAATGAAAATATTCTACCTTATTTTTATTATCAAATTTATATCAACAAAATTAATATAGAAAATTATTATTTGTTAAATGATGATCACACATATTCGTAATAAAATTGAATTAACCCTTAGAGTGTTATATGCGTTTGGTAACAATTTCCAGAGTGGTCTATCGACGCATATACGTGTTTGTTAATATTAATATAAAATAAATGTAATGTTTATATTAATTAATTAAATTATATTCACAGAAACAAAAACTTTAATTATTTATTTAATAAATTATTATGTATATATAATAATGTATATATAATAATTTATTTTATATAATAAATATTATAATATTATATAATATTATTATAATAATTATAATAATATATAATAATTTAATATTATATTATATAAAAAATATTATATATAAATATAAAAACTTAATATATAAATTATTCCGTTCCAACAAAACATTTATTTAAAAGTATTCACCACTCAAAGAGTTAATAATATACATAAAGTTTATTAGAAATTGTATTTAAAAAAAAAAAAAAAAAAAAAAGACAAAACCTACGTAGAAAATATTCGATGAAGAAACAACTCTATTCCAAACAAAATATATAATTATTATTCCTCGAAAAGAGTTAAGGAGATATTTTTAAATCGTTCGTAGAAAAATCTCGTAACATAAATAAAATATATACGCGCATAAGTATTATTTATAACATTATTTATTATGTGATCTCACTTATTACTACATATATACGTATAATATAAAGTTTTCTAATTGTATGAACAAATAATAATATGACGTTTTCATATAATTATTCTTCCAGGAATGTTTGTTAGTATTTTCTATTCATTCGAAGAAGTGATACTTACCCGTACACACATACACACACACACTATACATGGATACTTACATCTTATACTAACCGAAATGGTTGATTTCGTAGGAGCTACGAGTAGCTTTCATTTGGACTAGAGTTTGGTTGAATCTTGGACGGACGGAGGGCCGTCTAAGTATATCCACGTTATTTCTGTCGGGAGCTGACGCACCGTTTCTCTTCCCCCTTCTATCCCCCTCCGATACCACCTCCCACCCCCCCACCTTCTTCATTCCGCCCTCCACCCTTCTTGTCGTTCGTTCTTCTCATCCGATTTCTTGCCATCGAATTATCTTCCTCTTCTTGTCTCTCTCTCTCTCTTTCTTTTTTTTTTTTTTTTAATTATTTTATTTTATTCCTCTCTCTTTCTCTGTCTCTCTCTTTTTTTTTTTATACATACTCGAAAACATCTCGACGATAAAACATTTTCGATATTCTCTTATCATTCGAATCGACGTATCGACGTTTTCCACGTTGACTTTTGATATTAACGAACATTCAATTACTTTTCATAACTAATCGATAACGCATTTGAAGACACACGCGCGTACAATGTCAGTCAAAAGTTTTTCTTATCCTTTTACCGTGTGTAAATCCTCGAACAAAAAAAATAAAAAATAAAAAAACAAACAAGCGATATAATTAGATAAGAATGATAAGAAAAACGTATTTTTAAAGGTAATAATCGTAGTTTTATTTTATTTGAATTTAACAAGCAGGTGAAAAGTGTTTTACCTTTTTTTTTTTTTTTTGGAAGGAATGAGTAATTTCTTTCAAATTATTCTTTCATGAGTGAACCCCCTTTCTATATCGTTAAAAACAACATGAAGTATTATAAATGAGTATGCTGACGATGAAACTTTTTGAATGTTTCATTTCACTATAGTATTCCTTTGTGTGTGAATTTTGTATAGAAACTATATTATGGTCATAGTAAAATGTTGACAAATATTTTTAAAACAATTGAATTTGTTCAACTATACGATATAACAATAATTGATAAATCATTTGAAAAAATAATTGACTCATATTGAATTTTTGTAAAAAAATCATCAGGTGATTCAAAACTTTTTGCTGGTATTGTATATATAGTATACATTAACTTATATACTTATGCATATATACATATGTATATTATATATGTATATATGTATATATGTATGTAGAAGTATTAACGTAAAGAGGACACGAGAGATCGATCTCTTCGAATGAATATGCGTGTCTCTTTGTGTGATTGTGGTGGTGCCACACATGTGAACAGAGGATAGGCGAGTGAAAAAAGATTCGGTTACCGTGTATCACCTGTTACCCTGAAAGCCGAGTATGCGACCACGGTAATCTTTTACCGATCCCTCCTTCAACGACGTGGTAAACCTGTTGGACCCCGTTCTCTTTTCCTTTCTCTCTCTCTCTCTCTCTCTCTCTCTTTCTTTCACTTTTTATTTTTATTTCTGTTCTCTCTTTTAATGTTCCGATCTTGTTCGAGATAGAACTCCTTCTCAATCATCATCGTCATCGTCATCATTATCATTGTGTCAGATATTTAAAAAAAACAAATTGAACATACATTGGTTGAGTACAATGCTTTTTGTTTTAACTTTGTCTTTATTTTAATCTTTAACCCTTTAAAGATTGGAGATAAATCGTGATTTGTTCTTTTGTTTTACGAAGTAAGAAATAATATGGTTTTATTGGATTTTTGTTTTGTTTGGATGTACATTTAAATTTATCTATTTTTTGTTTGTATTACTTAACACGTTGCCGCAAATGACGGCTATAGCCGTCCGATCTTTCGTATTTCTAAGCACGATCGTCAAATTAAAAGTGTGCGGCAACGTGTTAATGTTCATTAAATTTTATATGAAATACATTTAAAGTATAGGAGGTTAGGGTTTAATTTATGATAATGAATTTTAATTGAGATATAATTAATAGTATCGATGTATTTAATTTTCAATCGCATTGGAAAAAATATTTATAACTATATATATATATATATATATATATATATATAGAATTATTTTTCTAATAAATATTTTAATATTAAAATACAAACAAAAATTTATATTATTATTTTTTATTTATTTATCGTATTAATATTGATATATCAATTTTATTATTTTATAATATCAATTTTAATATATACATAATAAAAAAGTAATATAAAATAAATCGTAATATATCAACTTTTGTATGTATATAGAAAAACATTGTCCTTTTTTTATTTTATCATAATTAATAAATCAGAATCTTAGAAAGATGTTTTTTTCTGATGATACATTGATAAAACATTTAACGAAGAATCCAGAAGGAAGTTTGTTGGTGTCCTTGATGAGTACGTCGCCCGGCCGAATATTTCGGCACGAGGAAAGAATAATGAAAAGTGCGTAATGGGCAAACTTTAAGTTATCATACGCATACACATACAGATACACATATATACACATGCACAAATATTCTTCTTGTTTCAATATGTGTTTATACGTGTATATGCGTATGTGTTCACGTGCAGTTGTTGGATGATGGGACCCCGTTGCTATACGAACAGACCACTTCGTTATGAATTATTCATTACTATTGGGACCGTATAGCAACCTTTAGGTCCCCTCCTACCATTTCTCTCTTTCTCACATGATCTTCGTACGTCAGTTCGTGTAGTCAATACAGATATGTAATTCTAAAAATTGACGCACCTACAATTCCGTTTAATTTATATTGCATAGACATTTTTCAATTATTTTTAAGCTATTATACTATATCGTATCTCAAAGTTAATTAAATTATTTGGAAAACATTTGTTACAAGTAACGTTTCTAATATTGTGGCAAAAAAAAATATATAAACGTCTATGTTATTTCAAAATTTAAATTAATTTTTTTTCTTCTTCAGGTTTTTTTATCGATTTTTACTTAGACGATAGAAGCATCACTATTTTTAATATATATATATAGATTTTTTTTTATAATATATATATAAAAGTAATTATATAGTAAATTATAGATACCTAAAGGTATACGGTTTATATTTATTCATTGTATTATTTATGGTAAATTTGTTTATTTTTATAATAAATAATTTTTTTTATATACTGTTTTTTCTTTTTTAATGATAGTATAATATTATAATAAAATTTTTTTATTTTTATACTTTTTTTTAATAAAACTATAATAATACTATAATAATACTATAATATTATAATAAAATATATATATAGATATACGGTTTATATTTATTCATTACATTTATGGTAAATTGTGTTATTTTTAATATAAATAATTTTTCAATACATTTTTAAAAATAATACTATAATATTACAATATATTATATATTTAAATAAATTATTTAAAAATTCAATATTATTTAATCACAATGATGTAATCGAGCAGAGGTATTTGGTTGGTCGATTAAAAGGTCGAATGTCTTGTTGCATCGTTTTTTTTTTTTTTTTGTGAAAGAAATGTTTAGAACCCAAGAGACAGAGAAAAAAAGAGATAAAAGTATTCTTACGAGAAAACGTATCGTTTTTACCTGACGTTCCCCCAACCCCTTCGGTCCCCTTCGTTTCTTTTGTTCTTATGTTTTTTTTGTTGTTTATTCCTCGTTCTTCTCCACCTTTCTTTTTCTTCTTATTTTCCCTTGGATTCTCTTACATAACGCGACAAGCGGCCGATGGGGGCTCGACAAAGAACCACTTGCCAAAGGAACGATTAACCTCGAACTTGTTGCGACCTCCGGTCACCTTTTACGGTCTCTAACGGCCGCGTTACGAGCGATTTCTCTGGAACGATACGTCATCGTTCGGACGTTCGAAGGATTTCTACTTACAATTAGATCGATTGATCGATACGTAAGGGGAAGAAAAGGGTACGGGGGAAAATAAAACAGGACAAGAATTTAGAAAAAAGACAACTATGCATTGGCAAATACCTTTATACCATTTTTCTATTTAACGAATTGAAAAAAAAAACCAAAAAGTATACAATCATCTATGTTTAATAAATAAAAACATTTTTAACATTCTATATAATAGAATATTATAAATATAATTGTATTGTGTTATTATATGCTAGTCAATGATTAAGTGAATTTAATGACGATTGATTTATAATACGTCACCCTGTATTATATACATTACAGTATTTATTGTTTTAAATAATTTTGAAGATATGAATAATTTTTATAATAATACTATAATTTTTTTTATTAATATATATTATATTGAAAAATAAATATTTATAAATTAAATATAAAAATAATAAAAATATAAAATAATAAAATATAAAATTACGAATATATAATATAAATAAATAAAAATACATTATTTAAAAATTTTTTTTGACAACAATATATTAATATGTCATCGTTTGTATTGATATAATATGATGCCAATATATATATATATATAATATTTTGATTGATATTTATTAGGTCATTATTATTAGACATGTCTGGTCAATTTTGTGAAGGAAAATTTGAACGATATTTATAATCAATAAATAACCCTGACCCAACCAACCCTGATGCAATTTTTGCTCTCATTACAAAAACCAATAAAATAATATCTATACAACATAAAAAATCATTGATTTAACAAAATACTACATAACCAATCGATCAATTAAAAATAATAATATAATATTGAAAAAGATCTACCAAAAATTGATGAATTATTCATATTGAAAATCTAACATATTATATTTTCCATCATGTACAATGAATATTTAATAACACTAATGCACTTCTTTCTATCCTGCAAAATTAATTCATCCGAACTTTTACATCTTCATTTATTAATTATCCATCTGTGTGGGAATATTGGTTTGAAGGGTATTTCTAAACGACGATAAATTATAAATAAAATTGAGTATTATATTTAAGATAATCGATAATTCGATAGCAGAGGGTGGGTGATCGAAATAAAATGGTAAATGTCATTTTGTGTGTTTTCCCGAACTAGCTTTTCGAGGAAAGCTCGTACAAACTATCTGGGTTTTCAAGTTGGTAGTAGGAACACCACCACTATCAGCACCACCACCATCATCATCACAATTACCAACACAAACGGGGCCACGTGTTCGACGTAATGGCAGCAAAGTGGAAAGGAGTGACTGATGTTAGTATGAGAAAGAGAGACTGTGATGACATGTGTGTATGTATGTGTATGATTGTGTATACGTATGGTATAACTAGAAACAGTGGTGGCATCATTGAAAGGTCAACACTACCGAGAACCGAGTGGTGCACACTTGTCGCTTTGCTCGTTTACAATGCACGATGCATCCCGACGACTACGACGACGACGACGACGACGGACCTGACACACGTTTGCTTGCTTTCCTTCGGTTCGTTCACCTCCGAACCGAAATATGTTTTCATTGTGAGTAAGTCACACTCACTCTCTTTCTCTCTCTCTCTCTCTCTGACTCTCGTGTTATTCGTTTCGCTGACGGTAAAGGATGAAATTTTGACGATGCTATTTATTTACTTATATATATATATATATCTTTATTTAGATCGTTATGTATCCTATTACAGTGTGTGTCACATTTTCATTTTTATTGTCTTAATTTTTTATTATATTATTGAGTTTGTTTTTGTTAGCAAAATTATTATTTTTGTAAAAGTTATATTGATTTTTGATATGTTCAAATGAGTGCGTGTTTTGATGATGGAAAAAATATATAATATGAAATATATATATATTTATATATTATTTTATATTTAATTTAAAATATAAAATAGTTTATATAAATATAAATAATATAGTTTATATTACTCATATAATATATTATATTATTTTATTATATATTTATTATATATATTTGAAAAGTATGGCTTATTATAGATGAACATAGTAGAAGCATATGATATTTTTTTTTAACTTTGTTTTCTTTTCTTTTTTAATAATTTGGTATTGTATTTTCTTATACTTTTCCATTCGGATTAATACAAAGTATTAATTTACGTAAAAATGACATATTTCGTTTTGTTTTTTATTAAAGAACAAAGAAGACAAATATTTCAGGTATATAAACTCGAGTGATACACACCCTGATTGTAATGGTGGTAGTGGTGTTATACATAATGATAACAATAGTAGATGCTCTCTTTTATTGTTTCAATTCGCATGCAACGAACATTCATTTGAGATCGACGAATAATTGAATATTAATTACAGTACAAACGAAACGTAACTAAATATAATCGAGCTCCACACACGGGGAATAAATAAAAGCTCACCCACCCTCTCTCTCTCTTTCTCTTTCTCTCTCTCTCTCTCTCTTGCACACACACTCTTTTCGACTACCCACCCCACGACGACATTAAAATCAAGCTGGAAAGCAAATAAACCGATATAAACTCCTTTTTCGTTTCTGTTGTTCTCGTGTGTAGTATTCTCTATTCATTTTTCAACGTACAACAACAAAAAATTAAAAACGAACAACTTTTTTTTTTTTTAAATCGATTTTCGTTATATTTTTTATTTCTTTTTTTTTAAAGGATTGAGAGAATAAAACAAACAAAAGAATACGTTTCTCGAATCGTAATTTCTTTTTTACAATACTACTGGGTTGTCCGAAAAGTTCGTGCCGATTTTGACGAAAGATTGAAACGCAACACATTTAAGTTTTTTTATTTGGTATATATTTATTAAATTATATATAAGTGCCATTCTGTTTAACAATCTTTCTCCATCTTTAAGGGTAACTTCAAAATTTCGGCCTTCCAAAACTTCTTAGGTTTTTTTAATAAAACGACTTTATATGCCACTTACCGAAAATCGGCACGAACTTTCCGAACAATTCAATATACATATTTCGTATATATAATAAATACATACATTCATATACAAAAATAATACAAAAAATAAGAAAAAGAACTTGTTTGATATTAATTTACAAAATTGGTGAGGACTTTGAAAAATAAAACGAAGAAGAAGAACAAAAGCGTGATTTATTTCCAAGCAAATAAACCTACATACATACATACACACACACACACACACACATATATATATATATATATATTTCATTTGATCTTTCATATCTCGTTGAATCGTACGATTCAATTAAATTGGTTGATCCATGTCAATTTCTGTAGGACTAGTAGGATCCATCGAACGTCGATGAAGGATGCGAATAGTAGGAGTTTGATATATCGTTCCGTTGTATCTGCGATTTGAACTTTGGTTAGACAGAGAAAGGCAATATATATATATATAGATAGATAGATAGATAGATAGATAGATAGATAGATGAATAGATAGAGAAATATCCTTTCATCCAGTCTCTCATCCTGTCCTTCTATCTGTCCATCCATTCGTTGGTTCGTTCGTTGGTTCGTTCGTTCGTTCGTTCGTTCGTAGGTTCGTTTGGCGTTAAGCCAGACCGACTTACCCAATTAGGTTTCATCACTGGGTCGGCAGCTTCCCTGGCTGCCAATATTTGCAATACCTAACTAAACTGATCCAATTATAATCAAACCACTGCTCCATCATTCGATCGACATACATATAACCGTCCTGCGCCAGATAGGAGCCGCCGCCACATGCTTCATTTATCTATCTATCTATCCATCTATCATCTATTTATTTATTTCTTATTTTTATTACTCTATTAATATTCTTAAACATTGTACCGATACATCTATTATAACTTATATTTCAATATTTAACAAAATGGTCTACGTATTTATCTAACTATCTATCTATCTATCTATCTATGCACGTTACTTCGTATTATTAATCATCAATGTTGAATTAGTATGTCTACATATGAAGATATTATATATGTATGTTACATGGTCGATGTTTCATCTATCATCTATTTGTTTATCTATATATCTCATTTCTTTCTTATACTCTTTTTTTTACTCTCTTTATCTATTATTAATGTTACTTCATATTATTATTAGTCTATGCAACATTGGTAAAATTACAACGTATATCTTACAGTCCATACTTTTATTTGTTATCTACCCACGTGTTACTTAGTATTATAATTAAATCTTCAACATTGAATTAGCAATTAATTTGACTCGTATAATTCAGTTTAACGAATGTCCGAGAAAAGATTCTTCACTTTTGTTTAAAGTCACGCGATCGAGGCTCACGATCATCGAAACTGAAGAAAGTCAAGCGAGAGAATTCACTGCAATGCGACAAAATATTGCACGTCTATCTACTTTATCTACTTTTTTACCATTCTAATTTCTTTCTTTTTTTTTCTTCTATTTTCGACCACACGTAGATTTTGTTTCGGGTATAGTATAATATATATATACTGAGTACAGAGGTATAGAAATGGAAGATACTTTTCAAACCACTTTCTTTTTCAAAAAATCTACTACTACTACTACTACTACTACTGTTACTTTCCCCTTTTTTCTAGAAATTCTTTATTCTCGTCTATTTTTCGTACGAAACTTTTTTACCCGTGGTTAACCTGCAACGAAAATAAAAACCTTTCTTTTACTTCCCCCCCCCATTTCTCTTTCTTTCTTCTCCTCCTTCCCTTTTCTTCTCTTTTTTTCTCTTCACGTTTTCTCGTTGTTTCTGGTATTCCAAAAAGAATCCTGGCAAAAGTGAAAAAAAAAATAAATATTGTATGTCTTTCAAACGAAACGACACCCACCTCTGATGGCGGTGCTGCTGCTGGTGCTGGTGCTGGTGCTGGTGCTGTTACTCTGACAAAAATGGTTTACAATGTTGCACTCGTAACAAATAGTTAAATCCTTCAAATAAAATGCAATTTAATAATGCATAAACTTCCTGATGCAATAGTTTAGGTCGGTAACATCAAAATCGTTGACGATTATTTCTAAATTAACCCTTTACGAAGAACGAAAGAATGAAAGTAAGATAAATAAAAAGAAAGAGAAAGAGAGAGAGAGAGAGAGAGAGAGAGAGAATGAAAACTTGGAACGAGATGCATCTTGGCTCGAACGTTTTTGGCCCGATCCTCTGGTGCCATTGGTTAAGGTGACATCGGATCAAGATTTATCTACGTAACAACGCCCTTGGACGGGAAATAATGACCGTTTTAATTACGTGTTTTAATGGGAATAAGAATAAGAATGAATAAAATTTAATTGAACCAAAAAAAAAAAAAATTAAATACATTAAAATATGTTCCAACCCTCAAATAAAGGGGGACGAGGCATTCTACCCTCGGTAAAAAAAATATAATCACTCTTAGAACTAACAAAATAATCTCTGCTCTTTAGTTAGGGATAATAGGACCAAGTTTTAGAAAGAAGAAAATATAATAATATTTATTTATCGGTTTTTTAACTCACGTTACTTGCACATTTACATTCAAGTGGAAAGATAGAAAAGAGAGAGAGAGAGAGAGAGAGAGAGAGAGAGAGAGAGAGAGAGAGAGATAGAAACTCGTCCAATAATCGTTAGAAGTAGTAGTAGTTCATAGCTCAGCAAAGTTACCGCTCAATTTCGGTTGGTCCAAAAGAACGCGTTAGAGCAGAAACGCAGGATCCTTGCTCAGCGATGTTGTAGAAGAAGAGAAGAGAAAGAGAGTCCATTGGCACGGCTTGCAACAGCAGTAACAGTAACAGCATCAGCAACAGCAGCAGCAGCACAAGCAAAGAGGAGGAGAGCTGTGTGTGCTGGTCCAGCACAGGAACGTAGTAGGCCAGGAACGTGTACCCCTCCCCATCCCATCCCTTTCCTTTATCTTTCTCTCTCTTTCTCTATACTCTTGTGGCAAACACGGTGCACGGGGTCCATGTTATAAAGGAAGAAAGAAGAGAATTGAACGAGACGCGGATAGAAACACTGACTCCCGAGAAAGAGAGGAATGGTGAAAGAGGTGGTGGAGGTAGAGGAGCAGGAGGAGCAGGAGGGGGAGGGGGATTGGTAGGAGTGCATGTGGGTATGAAAGAGAGAGAGAGAGGGAGAGAGGGAAAGGGCCACGGCCGCTCGACGGCTATTCCAGGCATTCGATTTGGTATTTTTCTTTTGTGTATCGCGGATAGTTGGAATTGTTCTGCAAGCAGGGCATTGATATATCGTCCCGCGGGTCCTTTGAGCTGGCCAACCGGCTCTCCGAATTATCGTTCGCGTACTCTCACGAAATACTCTCTCTCTCTCTTTCTCTCTTCACCCTTTTACCTCCTCCTATTCCTCTTTCTCCTCCTACTTTATACTACTCCTACTACTCCTCCTCTTTTCTCATACTCTTTCTCTGTTTCTTACTCACTCTCCTCCCTCCTTGCGTACCTCTTTCATTCGGTAGAAACGGACTCTGTTTGTCCCTCGATTCATTCCTCCCTTTCATCCTCATCCTACTCATCCTACTTTAAGAAGAAGAAGAAGAAGAAGAAGAGGGTCCACGGACGACGCTACCGGTCAATTTATCCTACTCTTCTCTCTCTCTCTCTCTCTCTTGTGATCTTACTTTTTCTGACTTCTTTACTTTATTCACAATACACGTTTACTTTCGAAATTTACTCTCAAGTATTAACCATACTTTCTTTCTTTTTTTGTTTCTTCCTGTCATTGTTTCATTTTTATTTTCTATTTATTTCTTCTATCCTCACACACCTTGGGGAGCTTTTTTTTTTTATTCTTTTTTTTATTTTTCTCGATTTTGTCGTTCCAGTGAATTTTTGGTAACTTTAATTAATGAAATAAAAATGTGGAAACAATAAAGTTTAGTAGTAAGTTCCTGTAGGGTAGAATTACGATATTCGTAGAAAACGGGTTGACCGTCCTATTTCGTACGACCTTTACCAGTACTTCACGTGGCTGCCCACCGAAAGCTCGGAATGCTTCGAGTTCCTTCCTATTCTTTTATCTATTTCTTGTACTTTTTATTTTTTTTTCTATTTCTTTCTCCTCATCTTCTTCTTCTTTTTCTTAGTTTATTTATTTTCTATTTTTCTTCTTCTTCTTCTTCTTCTTCTTCATCATCGTCTTGTTCTTCTTGTTCTTGTTCCTCTTTCAATCGGTCGGTGCCTTTTTTTTTTATTTTTATTTTTTTTTTGCAAGCTAGTAGACACTCAGCTTGCATTCGCTCACTCACTCACTCACTCACTCACTCGTCTCTCTATTTTCTTCTACTCTTTGATTCAAATCTTTTGAATGCTTCTTCGATCCGGTCTCTTCTCGTCGTCTTCTCGCTCTGCATTTAAATTTCTCGAATGCTTCTTACTTGACTATTCGACGACTATACACGCTTGGCTATGTATTATTGCCAAAGAGATGTTTTGTTCTTTCTTTCTTTATTTATTTTCTAACTTTTTCCTTTCTTTTTTTTTTATATTTTAATTTTTTATTTCTTTATTATTATTTTTTTATTTTCTTTGAAATACATTTAACGAATCTATCTGATTACGATTATATTAGGGGAATCGAAAAGTAATCCAAATTTTTCTATGTTGACAAAAAACATATATTTATTAAAGAAATTGTAAATGCTAAATCAACAAAAAATTCTAACACGTAAAGGAAATTGTTCAATTTTCTTTTTAAAAAGTCTTTTAATTTTTCATTGACACTAACTAAATGTAAATGTACTTATTACAGAAATTTTGATTATTTTTTGGTAGCCCTAATATTAATCGAAGTATTCATTTTTTACTTTTGCACAATGTCGTGTGCCATTTCAACGTGACACGTGTATGTACGATGATCTTTTTTCTCCTGATTTGTTTTCTCACTTTTTTTTTTTCCTTTCTTTTTTCAAAAGATTCTTTTAACGTCTAGTCAACTTTTTTTTTTCTTTTGCGTAAAAGTATTAATCTACTTGTGCGTAAACAAAATCATCAATTTAAGTGATATTCTTACGTGTGAATATTGTTAAAAATAAAATATACACACTTTTTACATTTATTCAAATGTATTAAGTGATTTATAATTTTTTTTCTTCTTTTTCTTTTTTTTAGATATATCTTAAAAAACATATCTTCCAAAATTAATGCTTTTTTTTGACACGTATAACATTTAATGTAAATTTTAGACGGTTTTTTTTTTTTTTACATTGAAATAAGATAATTATGTTCAAA
Source organism: Polistes dominula (assembly GCF_049000335.1). Lineage (NCBI taxonomy): Eukaryota > Metazoa > Arthropoda > Insecta > Hymenoptera > Vespidae > Polistes > Polistes dominula. The sequence continues at coordinate 3,917,095 of NW_028301046.1, read as the reverse complement.
AAAAATTTTTCTACAAAATTCTAAATAATTAGTTAACATTTAAAATTAAATACTTTATTTTCTATATATATTATAAGATTATTTCTAATCGATCTAACGAAACGTTAAACGTCGACGAGTTTATATACTCTTCTATTTATAAGGTTTCGATCAGAATTGCAACGATATACTCACTCTCGAAACCCATGACATTAAAAACAACTATTATACTACTCGAGCAGAGTTTCGAGGAAGCTTGTTTATGAATCACGAGCGTGTAGAATACGTGCTAAGTTTGCACGATATATTTGAGATACCATTTTCATAGGCTACTGGCCAACTGCTTCGACATTGAAAACTATTTGTTTTAGAGGCCTTACTAAATTTTCTTCGTGTGATTATTCAAACGATTTTACCACGTTTTATTCAACTCATCATCATCATCCAATTCAATTCTTCCCTTACATGTGATTTTTTAATCTTAATTTTATTATTATTATTATTATTATTATTATTATTATATATAAAATTACGTGAGAGTTTTTAAAGTTTTAAAAAGTAATTAAAATCAACATTCTGTTAAATCTTTTTTTTTCCTTGGCTATTTATTGTATCAGTATTTTAAATACATAATCAGTATCACGTAGATTAATATAAAAAACTTATTAGTATTAATAAATTCTATAAATATAATATCAGAATATAAAATCCTGTATTATAATATAATAACCTTGATTCAATTCTGCTTCACTGTTTTCTTCTTTTTTTTTTTTTCATTTTTTTTTTTTATAAATATGCGTCATCTATTTTAAATGCATCATCTCTACTTTAAATAAAAATAAACAATTACAATTTTGAAACAAAATTCGAACGAAATAAAATTAAATAATATAAAATGAAAGAAAATAAAATTAAAATAATTCCACGTGTTAAATACTTGATATGAAATATTCAAAAAAAGAAAAAAAAAATTAAAAAAAAACACCCTTAATACAACGATCAATGAACAAAACCTAAAAATATAATATAAGGGATATTTTCTTATAATTATTTTTAATTTTCCGTATTACATATATAATATTACATATTTCCTTGATCTAACGTATGAAAAGTGTGTCCCGTAGGACGACGAATCGCTTAACTCGCAATTTCGTCCCTCGTAAGGATATTACGAGGGAACCGATGAATTCGAAGCGAATTCACATTCTCTCTCTCTCTCTCTCTCTCTCTCTCTCTCTCTTTCTCTCTCTTTCTATTTTATTTTCATCGTCGTCTGTCTTTCCGTCTATCCTGTTACACACTGGACCAAGCTTCCCTTTGTGTGTAACGGTGAATCACGAAAGAACGAACGGCCAGGGAGACTTGGGGGAGGGGGCAAGGTAGAAGAAGGTAGAAGGGAAAGAGGGCTCTTCGCGAAGGGTCCAGAGAGAGAGAAAGAGAGAGAGAAAGAGAGAGAGTGGCGTGGGAACAAAGGAAGGAGACTTCGCAAAGGGATGGCGAAAGATAGAAAGATAGAAGGAGAAAGAAAGATCGTCTGATCTCTCGTCGTCCCTTTTGCTTTTTTTTTTTTTCTTTTTTTCTTTTCTATCCTTTTCACTTCGATCGTTCTATGGCACGGACGACTATCTTAGCTTCTTTTCAAAACGAACGACGAAAAATTACGTTCACCTTGCTAACGAAAAAGGGAAGACGATGGGAGAGTTGGGTGGGTGGTAGGGTGAAGGGGTGGGTTAATGTAAGTCGTTATGAAACTAAGATTGTCGAAACAGTCTTTTCTTATCTTTGCAATTTCTTTATACACTGATAATAACTTCTTATATATGATTTCTATATTGAATCTTTTTAAAACCCTATTGACAATAATAATTTTTCTATAATACATTGTATAATCGTTATATAAATAATTAATTGAAAATTTAATAAGATTGAAAATTAACAGTATAATAAATGTATCTACTTGTTCTAGTTTTGTGTGTTTGTGTATGTCTTTTTTTCTTATTTAAAATAATTAATATATCGACAAATCTTAATTTTAATTGCAAAATAATAACACATAAATAAAACAATGAACAAAATCAATTGAAACGAGATCGAAATACTTGCCACTTGTAAAATAATAATTATTTTAATCCTTTGGTTACATTTGACGCATAAGTACGTCATGCATTTGTTTGGGCAAAGATGCACATGACGTTCTAATACGTCATTGAAACTTACGATGAAATTTTAATTGTAGGTCATTCTGGTTTATTTCAAAGTAATGAGTAATTTTTGTATTATTATAATTATATTATTATAATATTTAATATTAATTTAAATTATTACAATATTTCAAAGTATTGGGTTGTCCGGAAAATAAATTCGTTTTTCTTTTTATGAATATGAAGACAATTTTCAAGTGGGCCTTTCAAGTGGGCATAAATAATTCAATTTGATAAATTTAAACTCTCAACGATCTCACGTGTTGTCATTCGCTGATTTGCATCAACTAATGCTTTTATTGTGTCTTTATCACTGTCAGAAAAAAACGAAATTACTTTCCGCACAATTCAATACAAATAAATGGATACCCAAAGGTTTAAATATATTCATAATTAATTAATAGAATAATTAATTAATTAATAGAAGTTATACATTTTCATTTGCATTACATTTGTTTACATTCGTTAGCAAAAACGATGAACCTAGCGTTAACAAAAGGGTTTACAGATTTCTTGTTTTTTTTTTTTTTTTTTTTTTTTTTCGTGAACTAAGAACGAAAAGCGAAAAGGGAGTAGAGAAAAAAAAAGAAAAAGAGAGAGAAAGAGAGGAATATAACGAGAAATTGACATCGAGGGGGGTTCTTTGAGGTCAAGCAGTCAAGGAGTCAGCTCGATTAGCCCTCTCTCTCTCTTTCTCTTTCTCTCTTTCTCTTTCTCTCTTTCTCTCACTCTTTGCGAACATACGTGAGAGGCGTCTTAGAGGCCGGTTTCTACCACTCGTTCGTTCGTTCGTTCCTACTTACGTACCTACACTCTTATGCGGTCCATCGTGATTCACGAGATGCGAAGAGGATGCAAAAAGAAAAAAAAAGGAAAAAGAAAAAAAAATAAAGAGATAGAAAGAGAGAAAGAGAGAGAGAGAGAGAGAGAGAGAGAGAGAGAGAGTGAGTGGCTTTCGAACAGATGCGAGATACAGCTCGGCTTTTGCCTTTTTTCTTTTTCTTTTTCTTTTTCTTCTTCTTCTTCATCTTCTTCTTCTTCTTCTTCTGCTTCTTGTTCTTCTTTTTCTTGTTCTTTTTCTTCTTGTTGTTCTTGTAGGACGTTAAGACGTAACGGGCTGCCAAGTACCGCGCGTCAAAGTACTCTTATGACCGCAGGATGAGTTAAATACTGATGGGTTAGAACCGACTTTTTGAACGAACAAAAAATTTATCACAAATTTATTTCCACTGTTTGCTAACTTCTTCATTTTTTTTTTAACTTCCCTAACACCTAAACTTATTGACAATACCTTATTTGTATTTTTAAATGGTCAAATAATTATTATTTAAAAAAATAATATATATATGTATATGTATATTCTTAATATATATATATATATATATATTTGAATATAGAATGGAATTTTTATCAATTGGATAACAAATATTTTATTTTTATTTATTTCACTATAAATTACACACATTTTATAGGTTTCCTTCGTTTCTTATAGTTTTTTTTTATAAATCAGACTACGCGTGTCATTATTTGACCACACTTAGGTTGGTTTAATATTAATTTGTTATATATAAAATAATGTATTACAAAATTATTATTGAAATGTTAAAAAAATATTTGTTACATTTTTTTATATTTTTTTTTATATTTTCTTTGTCAACCGATCGAATCTTTTAGTAGTTGAATAGACATAATTTTGAAGAAGCAAATGGGCCGAATAATTCGGACATTTTCCTAAGAGTAAGAACCAGGTGGCAAGAATCGTTTTAACCTGACAGATACGAACGTGTCTCTAAGGAACGAACGCGTCTCTTGTCTCACGATCTTGTCTAAAACATTCGTCGCTAATTTACAACGACGTTCGTGAACGATGTTGAAGAGTTTAGGCGAATCTTGCCAAACGACAGTGCAACGACACATTATATCACTACTTTATACCAAGATATTTCATATTTGTTAAGATAGAAGTCATATATGTTTCGGTATACATACTTGCTAAATGCATCGTTTCGTTCCTTTTTTTTTTTTTTGCTACTTTTTTTTTATACAAAATAATCAGATGGAAAATATGAAAAAAATTCGTTACGCATTTTTTGATAAACTTCCTTTTTTCGTTATTATTATTATTTTTTTTTTTTGAGGGGGGGGGATGGTTTTTGTTCCTATTTCAATTTTTTTTCCAACCATTTTTCACCGTATATTTTTTTAAACGTATTATAATTAAGCGAGTTGTTTCTTTTTTTTTTTTTTTTTGCTATGAAAAACATTAACCTCGCAAATACGATGTTATCTATTTTACGTAAAAAAAAAAAAAAAGAAAAGAAAATTATATTTAATTAAACTTGTATAATAATATATACGAGAGAAAGGGTGGATTGGAAAGTTTTTGGGCTGCAACAAAAAAAAAACGAATTTTTATTTTATTTTTTGTATAAAAAAAAAAATAAAAGAAAAATAGAAAAAAATAAAACAAGAAAATTATTTCCACGTTATGCTTCTGAACTTTAAATAACCACCCGCGTGTATAAACTGTGCTGACTAAAAAATATTTCAAACGCAGCATTAATTTTTAACCTCTGCGAATTTGTATTAAAAAAAAAAAAAAAAAAAAAAAGAAGAAAAATACCATTTTTTAATTAATTATTTTTTTACGTTATTACGGACAATAGGTTATTTTATTAATTAATAAAGCAACGATACTTGTATTTGACAATTTAAAGAAATAAATTTATTTGGACCCCAGTAACACAAAATATTGAATACATGTGTGTATTTAATTTTAAAAAGATATTTAATTTCTGTTTAATATTAAATACACATGTAGTCAATATTTTTCAATATTTTGTGCTACTAGAGGATATAATAAAAAAAAAAAAAAATGGAAGATATTTATAAAAAAAAAACTTTCTTTTGATTTGCTATAGTCAATGAATCGAAAACGAGCACGTTGATTTTTTTTTTTTGCAAATTGTCTGCTTGTTCGTGTTCAACGGGTAAGATAAATGCCTGTTAACCTCATAATCGGTAGGCCAAGGGTCCATTCTTATGTTAAAGTGTTCGTATTAAGAACGAAACCTTCTTTCTAATACGAAACATTTTTCTATTCGGAAATTTGAAATGACCATTTCTATTATTCATCTTTCATCAAATGATACAAACTAAATCTATACGTAATAAATGTTAAATTAATTATCACACAAACAAAATAAGAAAACAAATTCTCGATAAATATAATATAAACGAAGAAAAAGAAAAAAGTCAATTTATTAATAAATTGTCTCATTAACATATTCTAGCATCTTTTTATCTATTTCTATCTATAAAAGAGATACCTATTTATCTTACCTATCTAATTATCAATACAAGAAAAATAAAAGTATGTACCTCTAACTTCAACCATAGCGATGCATTCGAGCGTAAAATTTTAAAAGAAAGTCAAAGAAGCGTGAAGAAATAGTTAAAAAAGAAAAATAAAAATAAAAGGAAAAAGTAAAAAAAAAGAAAAACCAAAAATAAAATTTAAAAAAATCTTTAACATCCGCGATCCATTCGTGATAAATATAGATACATACGTATAGTGAAAATTGTTGGTAGGACCAAAGTTCAATCTAACCTACCATAAAAATATTTTTTCGTATCGTTCATGTTTATCGTAGAAAATCGTACGTAAATTCTTTCTCTTTCTCTCTTTCTCTTATTTTTTTTTTTTTTTTTTCTATTCACGATACAAGGTAACGAAGAATCACCGTTGATCTCGAAGTCGAAGAGGTTAATCGTTCTTCTCGCTTTTACGAAGAAGAAAAGAGAAAGAGGAAAATATGACCGAAAGAGGGTGGGATGTTAAGAAGAAGAGAAGAAGAAGAAGTTGAAGGGGGATAGGGAGGATGAAGTGAGGTGGGGATTGGGAGGGGGGATCATCCATGAGATCGAAAGAAGCCGCTCGTTACCTTCGTGCTGGCCGCACCTGCGTGACGTCATTTTCTCAACGGTATAACGACGATTATATTTCATAATAACGAGAAGGTCCCTCTCTCTCTCTCTCTCTCTCTCTCATTCTCTCTTTTCTCTTTTTCTTTCTGGAACGTTCTCTTTCGGATGAATGAAAGTCTTGGCGTGACTCCCAACTCCTTCCGCTTCTTCTTTTCGATTCCGTTGTCTCTTCTATTCTTACGTTGATTGAATGTAATATATATATATATGTATATATATGTGTGTATGTATATGCGCGTGTTTATTGTATTTTATGGTATTTTTTGTGTGTGATGTTTGAATTCATTATCTCGTTACGTTATTTTCAATATTTTTCTTTTTTTTTGGTTTGTTGCGTTAGGTATATGATTGTAATACATGATTTATACACGTTCGTATACACACACGTTCCTATGCACACACGTGTGTACATTCGTATGTTCTATTGTATTATCCGCATACAAAATTACACTATCTAAACGTTCTATTATGTGAACACACTATGTGTATACATATTTCTGTTTAAATATCATTTGTTATTAAAACAACTAATATTTAATGGTAACTGGTAGGTAAATCTTTTAGTACGATATTGTTTTTTGATATCTTACGTGATTTATGATTCGTATTGGAATATTAACCCTTTGCACTCCGCTGTCTTACCATATGAGACATCGTGATTCTAGTCTATCACTTCGATGTCTCAACGGATGAGACATTAAATTTGTAGAAGAAAGGTTTTTATAGGAACATATCTCGCATTTTATAGTGAGATTTATAATGTACCAAGAAATATTATCAAATAGTGTCACATTTCAAATACAATGGAACGCGCTCGCTTTTTTTCAATTGCAACACTATTACGCACACACACACACATTCTCTTGGTAAATAAGTTCTTTTGGTAAAAGTTCTTTAGGTAAATATGTTCCTTGATGTTTACAGATTAATATAAGTCCAATATCATTAGAATCCGTTACTTTGTTCCAAAGTTATACTAAATAATACGAGGGTCTGTAAATGTGTCGTTTCTGCCGCGAAGTCGCGCGAGTTGCTTCTAGCTAGCGTCGAAAGTCGTGCGGAGTGCAAAGGGTTAATTTAATTGTATAAATAATTCTAGAAGAGAATATTATGATGTATAAGAAATTATTGAATATGTTGAATCATTTCATGTGATCTATAAAATTGATCAAATGTAATTGAATTTTTACGTGAAAACAAGAAACCATTAGAAACTTTTTGTATTTTAGATGAAAACGTATTATACACACGTATTTAAGTATATATATATATATATATATATATATATGTGATATTTAGGGAAATGAATTCTGAGAGGCCATTGAATATGGAAAATTAGATATATTAATAATACGATTTAGTAGCGTCGATATGACGTTAAATCCAAAGCGTAATTAGCAGCAATTGGTTGCATGGGGAAACCGTCGAAGCCCACTATAGGGTTTCTCCCTACTAATCATAGTTATTATTATAGTCGTCGTCCTCGTCCTCGTCCTCGTCCTCGTCCTGTCGCGTAATGTGGTGGTCATGGTGGTAATGGTGGTGGTAGTGTTGGTGATGTGTTTGCTGTTCCGTTTTACGTTTAACGATCGCGTTTCAAATTCGTTCGAGAATATTGAAATGAAATCAAATGGGGAATCAATTTATTCTTCAGATATATATATGTATATGGTCGTGAGTTTATTTTTTTTTTGAAATTTTCTTAATTTATATTGATTAATGGATACTCATGGGAAAAATAAAAATTGGTATTTAATAAATCTCATATGTTGTATGTGAAATAATTTCAATGTGTATGTTTTTTTTTTTTAGTAGTGTTTAACGATCGAGATTATTTGGTTCATTGAAAAAATAAAATTAGACAAATTTTCTCGAGAAATAATAGTAGTAGGTTTTTATTGGTTTATCGAGTTGATGATTGTCGAAAAATCGATTGGACGCGTCGCCGTGTCGATCTTCATAATAGAATATCGAGAATCGGGGTAAAATGCGCGACAAAATACTCGTCAACGGGTGGGTTAGTAGGTGGTGATAGTGGTGGTGGTGGTGGTGGTGGTGGTGATAGAGGGAGGATATGAATGAGAGAGAGAGAGAAAAAGAGATAGAATAAGTGAGTGAGATCGGACACGGATCTAGGGTCTCTTGAAATAAACATGGGCCTCGATCGAATTTTAACGAGTGCCGAGCGCGTAACGAGTCGGCAATTAAATCTGTCATCGTGCGGTAATTTATCGGTTATTGGAAAGTCTCTATCTCGTTACGTGTCCCACGATTTAACCGGCGAGATTCCTCCGATTATAGATCGGCCGATAATTTGCCGTCTCGACTCTGCATTTTCGTTTAGTTTCGTTCAATTTAGTTTAGTTTTGTTTCGTTTCGTTTCGTTTCGATCAATTTGATTTCGTTTCATTTAAGTTTAGTTTCATTTTGTTATCATTTATTTCATTCTGGATATTCGTATTTATTTATGATGATAAAAGGATTATTTTTTAACATCTCGGTATGACGTTAAACATAAAATGGCTTAGAATAATATTATTTCATTAGTTACCTTGTTTGTGAAATGATTATTATTGTTGTACGATAATTTAATGTTGTTATTAATATTTATAAAAAAATATGTTCTGATATATTTTTATTAATTAAATCCTTTGCTCGTGACTCGATAATATTTTCCTATCAAATAATAATTATTGTCATTAATATATATATAATATTAAATAATAATTAATACTAAATATATATTTAGTTTATTATATATATATAATATATAATTTTATAAATAATAACATTTTATAATATAATAAAATTGTATATAAAAATATATTTAGTAAATATATATTTAGTATTATTATTATTTAATATATATATTAATTGAAATTTTATACCGAAAGTGAATTTATTTGATGTGTTTATCAATACTTGAAATTAGAAAATGTCAAAGAATAATATTATATATAATACTTTTTCTCTCTTTCTTTCTCTCTTTGTCTCTCTCTGTCAATCTATAGAATTATTCGATTATTTTATTTTTATTGAAAAAAAAAAAATCTTTAAAACTTTGTAAGATCTGCCAAAGAAACACAAGCATTTCTACCATTAGCATCTTTGATAAATGATTCTCTTCGTTTATCCTTAAAAGATACTAATCTATAAAACAAGTCTTTTTCTCTACCCCCATACGTTTTCAAACCTCTCGCACACTCTTATCTTTCTTCCAATCATCGTTTAACCTAACGGACTGCTCGATTCTATCGATCGGTTCGTGAGATTAGCCAAAGTCCATCCTTAATTTATCGACGTACAATAATTACTAAAGTTATTTTCTAATGACAAAAATTTCTTCTTCACTTTGTCATCGTATAGTTATATCACTTGCTCATTATATATATATATATAAGTATAATAATTATTATCGTCAAATATTCTATCAAATAATTAACGATTTAATTTGTTTTCTAATTAATTAAAATCAACATTTAAAGTTATTCTAAATTTGTAATAATTATTTATATCAATGATAATGAAATTTGTATATATATATATAGAAGATATATATAAAAAGAAAATAATTGAAGGAATGACAGAAAGATTGAAAGAATCGTAGGGAAGAATGGGAGGGAAACAAATTAGAAAAAAAACCTTCCAAAAAGCAAGCTAAAATACTCGAAATTAATTTCGGATCTTGGGATTACATATGCGCGACATTCGAAATGTCATATAAACAACATTCAATATAAGAATTTTGATAGAAGCCAATTTGAAAGTGAATTTCGAGGAGGACGGCAATCCCAATCATATACTTGGTATTTTTAATTAACAATATACATTGTTTTCGATTATTTAACAATTATTTGAATATCCTAATACACTCCAATTTTTTTTTAGATTATTTTAACGCATATACATTGGTTTAAACATTCCATAACTTTTAACATACATTAAATAGACAATAATTTTGATATGAACATATGTAGGTATACTCAGTGTTGTACAATGTTTATGTTTATTAAACAAGAGTAGGGGAAGTTACTACATAAAGAGTAGGCTGAGATAATATTAAACAAATGTATACTATTTTCTATCCCATTCTTGCTCAGGCTAATTCCTATAGTTGCAGATATGTTTGTCTCTTTTTTAATGACGTATTACCGATTCATCGATTTCCAAATCACCCCAATTCTAAAGAAGTTTTCACTTAAATAAAAATGAAAAAAAATTAGAGAACAAAAGGATTGAAGGAACGAAAGAAAGATTGAAAGAATTGTAGGAAATGGAAGGGGAAAAAAATGAGAAAAATAAAATTGAAAAAAATGATAAAACAAAACCAAAAAAAAAAGAAAAAAACCTTTGACAACGGACTTTGGTCGTTCTATGTTGGGGTGCCACGTATCAACGTGTACTCTCTCTCTTTCTCTCTGTCTATCTTTCTTTCTCTTTGGTACTCTCAACCCTCCTGGTGGAACTCTCGACTGAGTTATTTCACAGTTAAAATAGTCGAGTGCTCCTTACGACCGGGAGGCAAGCGTTCTTGCAGTTTCCTACGATGAAAGCGTACACGCTCGTGGACTTTCGTACTTTCTCGATTACTCTCTCACTCACTCTTTCTCATTCTCTCTCTCTCTCTCTCTCTCTCTCTCTCTTTCATTTTTTCTCTCGTTCTCTCTTAGTCTTTTTCTTTTTATCTCATTCTCGGCAAAAGCTTCCTAAGCTTCTCTTCCTCTTCGTTTCGAGCTGACTCATGGATATTAAGAAGTGTTGAAATAGAAAAAAAAAGAAAAAAAAAGAAAAAAAAATATCAAAAGATAGAAAAAGCGTGAATTGAAAAAGAAAAAGAAAAAGAGAAAGAGAGAGAGAGAAAAAACCAATGATATTTGTTTCATCCCCCGATGAATATGTCGTCATTGTTATTAATAATTTAAAGTCCCATTTGACGATCTTAACATTTTTCCTAAGAATAAAAATATAATACAATAAATATATCGTTATATTATTATTATTATTATTATTATTATTCTGTCAACGTTAGATTATAACTCTTTCGTCGTAAATAAAATAAATTGAATCTTAAAAATGTCCTTTATATTATTTTATTTTTTGGTCCAATCGAAATTTACGAAGTCATATTTGATTTTTTTTTGGCAATATTCCACCAACAAATATATTTTCTAGTAATAAAATAAGTTAGTATCAAAAAACAAAAATACATATATATATATATATATATATATACAGAAATTAAATGTTTAATTATTATATTATTAATTAATATATATATAATTAATTAAAAATTATGTATATTAACCACTTGCCGTACAAAGACGTGCTATGAACGTCGAGATGCTTTTGTTCCAAAACTACGAGCGACGTGTACACCACGTCGATATAAGCGTGGTGAACACGTGGCAAATAGATTTATATTATTTTCTACATATCAACCAATATTGTAAAATGAAAAATAATAGTAAACACATTGATATTGTTTCGACAAGTGCAATATTGTATCACACGGTACCGCAACCGTAAAGTTAAATCATAGGGCAAGTGGTTAATAAAAATGAAAATGTTAAATAAAAATGAAAAGATAAAACAATAAAAAAAAAAGAAAAGAAGCTAATTGAATAAATTATATTCGTAAAAAATATATATGTTGTAGTAGCATCATGCAACACACCACAGCACCCACCCGTGGATTTCTTTGTAAATTCTCAGGAAGAAAACATGAATGAGTTAGTTTCCTCGATGGTGGGGACTTTGGCAAGTGGTTTGTGCCGACGGCATAAATGCCTCTCGAGTCTTTTGCCTTCTACTCTCGGAAGCCGTTCCGGTTCTCCTCCCCCTCTCCCTTGCCCCCTTTCTTCTTCTTCTTCTTCTTATACACCACCTCGATTTCCATCTACACTTGCACCTTTCTCACTCTTAACTTGGCCCGCACGCAATTTCGATTATCTCGTCTGTGGCCCCCGCTTTCCTCCACTCACCCCCTCCGCTCATCTCACGGCCAGGGGCCAATCACGATTATCCTCTTGAGTTAACGTTGAATCATGATTCAGCTTCTCAAAATCCCTCTACCTGGCAAATGACGAGCGAAGGTCGGCAGCAGCACGGGCATCATCGTCAATTCGATTTCTCAGAATCGGATCTAATAAACACACACACAATTCGTTTTAAAATATATTTTAAATATTATTTAATTATTATTATCTTATAATATATAGATTGAAAATTCTTTTTGTATTTATTTTATTTTATTTTTTTCTTTCTATTAGTTTGAATTCTTATTATAGTTTTTTTTTTTTATTTCGTAGTAAAACGTATTTTATTTAATATTTTTCAGTTGTCCAATATGGTGGTATTTTATTTTGTTTTTATCTAACGATAGGTAAATGATAAGACAATGATTGCATTGTTTTAATAATAATAATAATATAAATAAATTGCATTAAAAATAATTTCGTTAATTGAGATACTTTGAATATTATTTTTGTATATATATATGTATGTATATGATGAAAAATTAAAATCGATATTACGAATGAAACGAGAACGTTTATAGATGTGTGTAGAAAAAGTATTTTCTACGCGTCGAATTCGCATTTTAGCTTATGTAACTACAGTAATGTTATGTCGGTTTTTTTTGCCGAGAGAGAGAGAGAGAGAGAGAGAGAATTATTAACTGCGAATAATGGCGTCCACGTTAAACCGACCGTCCAGGAGTTAAATATTAAAATTCTGAATAGGCACGCGCCCACGTGCCACAATTCTTATTTACTCGTAGATTTGCATTTCGTATTTCAAACGAGATAGAAAGAGAGATAGAAATAGAAATAGAGATAAGGAATAAAAGATAGATAAGAAAAACAAATGAAAAACTTGTCAGAAACGTAATCGTAAATGTGGTCATAAATATAAATAATCTATAATATTATAACCTAATCGAAAATTAAATAATAATAATAATAATAATAATAATCACCTAATGAAGTTTTAATATATTTGTTGATTATTTTCAATTAATCGAGCATTCACATCAAATATTATTAATTTAATTTATAAATAAATAAATAAACAAATAAATAAATAAATAAATGAACGATAAATTGAATAATTAAATATATATATAGATAGATAGATAGATAGATATAAAATCGAAAACACATAATGTGGAATTTGTTTTAACGTGTGAAATAATTTTGTACTTTTAAATTAATTCAAACATGATTTTATATTTCTAATAAATACGATACCACGTGTGTCATGCATATTTTCCTTTTATAGATGTTTTTAAAATAATTTGTTAAAATACATAAATATATATATGTATATATATATGTATATATATGTATATTTTAATCAAAAATGCGCCAATATACTCGTATCCGACAAATTGCAACTTAATTTTAAAAAAAGAAAAAAACATCGAATCCTTTAATTAATCTGTTATATTTCTTTTTTTGTTTCAGGTAAGTCACCTACGCAAATCAAGTTTTTTTTGTGGTTGTTGTTGTTTTTTTTTTTCCGATCATCCAATAGTCAATCCTTCTTCTCCCATGAGAATCATTCTCGGTGTGCGTACGATGAGTTTTATAACAGGAGAAGGTGGAGAATGGGTGGTGAAGAAAAAGGAAAAAAAAAAGGAAAATGAGATGTAGGATGAGCAGGTGAAGGAGGAGGAGGAGTAGGAGGAGGAGGAAAAGAAGGTTACGTATGCATAATAATTGAGCTCGAACTCGGATTCTTACTCATCTCCGATTTGACCTGTTCTTTTTGTACCTGTTATTTTTTTTATTTTTTTTTTCAAAATATGTTTTTATATATTTTCTTTTTTTACATCGATGTACTTTACCTCTTTAGTATCCTCTCTCTCTAACTCTCTCTCTCTCTCTGAATCTCTATGCTTCCATTTTCCCATCCGATCTTCCCAGGGAGTTACGAATTTGCATTTTTCATGCTCGACGCCCACGCTTTAAGCGGATACGTGCAAGCCGATTCGCTTTTCCAATCTCGATGCATGCACGTTGTTCTGTGATCTACTTTTTCCCTCTCTCTAAATATTTCACGGTATGTGCGTACATACGCATAACTCGATAATACCATGTAAAAGAATGAAAGAGCGTACGAGAGATAGAGATAGAGATAGAGAAAGAGAGAGAGAGAGAGAGAGATAGAAGGATAAAATGGGGTGAGGGGGGAGCTAGGGTGTTTAGTCAAAGAGAGAAAGGGAAAAATAAATAATAAAAGGATTAAAAAAAATAATAATAATGCACGTATAATTACAGAAATGCGGAAGTTGTACAGAACAGTTGCGATACAGTTTTTGATAATTTTTCTGTTTGTTTTTTTTTTTCTTTACTATTTTCGTTTTTTATTTTTTTTTTATTTGTTTTAATCATTATTATTATTATTATTATTATTATTATTATTATTATTATTATTATGATTATGATTATGATTATTATTAAACTCTTCAACTATTTGGCGAATTTGAAAACGTTTTTGATAATGCAGAAGGTTCGATTGCACGAAGCGTCCTTCGAGTTGTTCGGGTCGCTCAATTATAGTAAAAATAAAAATAATAATAATAATAATAATAATAATAATAATATTGCATACATACATACGCACTATTTTACATACATACATATATATAGATTTACGTATAAAACAAAATCTTTTGCGTTTAATCGTCGTGGCAGAAAAATCGTGCCGTTCTGTAATAAAGTTCTGCGAATCTCGTTCGCTACGTGACTTTTGCTTGGTATGTTATTACGCAAATCGGTCCCCGATGCGATGGTAGTCGATAAATGAAAGTAAAGTTTAAAAAAAAAAGAGAAAAAAGAAGAATATTAGGGAAATAAAAAAAAAAAGGAAATTGAAAAGCTAGACATGATGACTACGACGATAATAATGATGATGATGATGATGATGATGATGATGATGATGATGATGATGATAATGATGGTAATAATGATTCACGCAAGTTGATTTGTAATGATCACTGATATGAGGAAAAATGATTTTTTTTATCGATCGATCGATCGATCGATGGATCATTTGTAATCATGTTCTTGCGTTATTTGATCGTTAATATGATTCTAATTATTTTTTTCCTTTTTTTTTTTTTTTTCTATTACGAAGTCGTAGAATAATTCGTTTTAAAAGTATCTCATTTAGGTTGAGCTATAAAAATAGTTGAAAGAATTTTTTTTTATAAATATTTTTCTCCTATGTTAATGTGTAGAAAAGATTTATATTCAATAATTAAATATAATTTGTTTTTTAATCATTTTGATGTCGTTTTTTTCTGTTGTAGAACAGATGGATTAAATAATTCTTTTTTTTTTTTTTTTTTTTTTTTTAAATTGTTTACGTTTCACGTGATTTATCGTAAATGTTAAAATAAAATGATAAATTAAAAGATAAAAAAAAAAATGAAATAAATTTGTATGTTGAACAAATTGCCAAACATTCAAAAGGATTTAAACATTTTACGTTGTATCCGATAAATTTGTGAATTTTGTGGAACGCAAGCTATATAAATAATACGTGTCTTCAATGTTTTGCGATGGTTAAAAATAAAAAAAAGCAATTTAATCGAAGTATAGATTTTTTCAAACGGTAACTCGATAACAGCAAACAATTTTATTATATAATACTTCGTGTTTTTTACGAACCTACAAATTCATCAAATATTTACTGATATTCCAACTATATGTACGTTTATCGACATTTCATAATGTAATATAACGAAACACACGTTATACACATATATGTATGTAAAAAAAAAAAACAAACAAACAAACAAAAATAATCGAAACACGATGTAAGATTTCGTCGAATTTGATTTTCCAAAAAATATTAATATTACATATATCCAATTTATTTTACTTCAACAAGTAATATTATCTGCTACGTGAATATTTTCTTTTTTTTTTTCCTTCTTTTTTTTCTTTTTTTTTTTCATTTTATCATCCCACGTATAATCGATCATAAAATATTATAAATGTAGCCCGATGAGTATAAAATGTTTTAATTAAACGATTGGCAGTATTCATTTTCAACGGTGTACAAAAATATATACATTGAAAAGAAATTTAGTCGTATTTAACGTATCCATTTTACAAGTTCAATTAATGTTTAACAATCCAAAAAATTCGTACCAAAAAAAAAAATAAATGAGAAAATATATTCATTCGTAATACTTTTAATCATCATCCTCTCGAATTCGAAAAAATCATTACATTTTCTCTGTTCTTCTTCTTCTTCTTCTTTTTTTTTTAAATATTACAAAAGAAAGAGGACAAAAAATGAAGACATATGGTGTATTTTATTTAAAAAAAAGGGATAGGGAATAATGAATTAAGGTTTATCATGGGCCCGGTGGAAAGATCGCAATAAGATTGTTCCTTTTTTTTATTTATTTTTTTTCCTTCTTCTTCCACGGATAGAAAATAATAGAATGAGAAAGATAGATATACTCGTGAGGGAGCAATCAACGTTGTTGAATGGGTCATTTTTCACGTCGGCGAATGTTAGATCTTGAAAGGGATAGTAACACGTTCGATATATATAGTGTTTGATGATCCATGCCACACACACACATAAACATACACTCAAAAACAACGTGTTTCAACGTTGACGTGCTAAAGAAAGGAAAATACTTCCGTGTTCGTCCTGTCGATCCTAATCGACGATCATTATCACGAATAAAATAGAAAGAGAAAGAGAGAAAGATAGGAGGAGAAGACCAACAACAAAAAAATATAATAAAAGTAAGCAGATTCTAGAAGGGAAAATGGTTTTTCATGTATGAACAACGAACGTCCGGTTTCATGTGAAGCTTTACACTTACCTAACGTTGTATTATATTTCTTTTTTATTTATTTATCATTATTATTATTATTATGTATATTTATATATGTAAGTATGTGTATGTAACACTTTCTAAACCATCGTTTTAGTATATATATATATATATATATTTTAATGAACGAATAGTAGAGATCGATAACGAAAATCAACGTATATAAGTAACTATGTACTTATGTTATGTCTCGTAACAGGTACGAGAGCGTTTCGTTAATTAGTAATACCTTCCATTAGAGAGATGTCGTCCGAAGTGAATGTAGCTTTTGGTCCGGTGAATTTGGAAACAAGTAAACTTAGTTTCCTACGTTTACCACATACGCTGCTGGCTCATTATACTCGAAATCGAGAACACGTTTACAGCTTCTGTATGATTAACTATTTTCCATCTATCTGTCTATCTGCCTATCTGTCTATCTATCTATCTATCGATCTTTCTTTTCGATTAGTTGCTATGTTAATATTATTAAAATTAATCTACAAATATGATATATTATATATAATATAAAAAATATATTTAATATATTAATTTATATTAATTTAATATAAAATATAAATTATAAAATATATAAATTATTAAAATATATTATATTATTAAATTATATATTAATTAAATTTATAATATATAATACTTTATATGGCATATATTATCACATTCTCGTGTAAATATATATAATTTTTTTTTTTTAAATAAAAGTTTAATTTTATTCATCGTCGTATAGGTTTACTTTAGAAATTCAATAAACAGTACTAAAATAAATAATATATACAATAAAATGAAAAAAGAAACAAATATGTATTCCTAATTCATTATCAATTGAAAATAATCTTATAATCAATGATATGGTCAACAAAGTAAGATACCGATTTTATCTTATAGAAAATATTTCGGTATGAATTTTCATAAATCTTTGTTCATGCGTTCGTTTCTTCGTTCGTTCGTTCGTTCGTTCGTACGTTCATTCGTTGAGATTTATTCGCCAAGATCTCGAGTGGCCTTCCTGCTGGCTCCTTTAGCCCCGTCAGAAATTACTTTTAAAATATAAATTAGTCGCGATAAGGTGCGGCTTTGTCGGGCTCGTCGCGTGCACGACGAAGCACGAAAGAGGGACGAAGGGATGAGGGGAGGTAAAACCCTTCTCAAACCCCTTTCCTCCCACTTCCATTTCTTCCACTTTCTTATTCTTCTTCTTCTTCTTCTTCTTCTTATAGGACGACGATTGAAAGTATGTGTGTATAAGTTTGCGCGTATATAAGTTAACCACCAACACACTAATACACTTATGTTTAAAAGGTATACTCTCTTGGAGTATATGTAAGATACTCGTAGGTGATTGGTCGTAGTACTTTGAGATTCTCTGACGCGCGTAACCGAGTCGTTTTCGTGATCATCGGCCTGTGATCCTTTACTTCTATGTCCCTTTCAACTATGTATATATATATATATATATACTTACATATGCACACGTTATACTGATATATATATGTATTAATCTTACGTGTGTCATAAAACCTAACGTGTAACTTTGTTTCCCTTACGGTTAATGTTACTACCTTCTTTCTCTGTATTTTTTTTTCCTCTTTTTATTTTAAAGGGTCGGAAAAAGTGTATGATACTAATCTCTCTCTCTCTCTCTCTCTCATTTCTATTCGCGTATCAACGTGGAACGTATATATATATATATATATATATATATATATATATATATACGATAAAGTAAGTAGTCGCATTCGAGCTTTTTATACATTGATTATTAACCGAGTATGTTCCAGTTATTTTTCAACCACTAAAACTCCTCTTACTTTTTATTCGCGAATGAAACTTTACTAATGTCTTTTTTTCTTTTTATTTTTTATTTTCACTCTTTCTTTCTTTTCATTTTTATTTTGTAAAGGAATAAAAATAGAGTAGAAAAATGGTTGATGATGAAATATATACACAGTTGAGTGTCCAGAGTTTTGGTTATTATTTTTCGGTTGGTTATTATTCTTTTTTGTTAGGTCTAGAATATATATATATATATATATATATATATATATATATATGTGTGTGTGTGTGTGTGTGTGTGTGTGTGTGTATGGAAACAAGAGAAAATCTAATGTAAAATAAAGCAGCACACGAAACACACACACGCGGAACATCCGTCGCATTCTCGGAACGCCCGTAATTCGAAAGCTTTCGACTATCCTCGAGTATTCGATTGATCGAAACAGCTTTCGGCGGAAATCCACATGCATACGCATTAAGCGAATCCGGTTGAAGCGCCCTTTACATTATCGCCGATCTCTACTCGAGCGCGTTAATAAATCGTATTAAAACATTTACATAGCTTTTGTCGGTTCCTACTATCTCGTTTCACAACGTAACCTTAACATAAAATTAGAATTTTTACATCTATATATATATTCATTTCAAATAAATTTTCCTGTTAAGCTTACGACCAACAAAAAAAATAAAAATAAAAAATAAAAATAAAAAAAGGAAAAATCAAATAGTCAAACTTTAAGAAAGATTAAAAAATTTCTACAAAGTATAAAAAATAATCGATAGTCATTTTTAATAAATTAAATAATTAGTATAATTATTATCATTCAAATACCGTCTATATAAAAAACTTGTTGAGCATAGCAAAAAAAGAAACACGTTGATAGATTTTAATTCGATATACTAATAGAGAAATCTTTTTCGATATATTTGTAGATTGAAAAAAGTAAAGGTAAAATATAAAAGTTTATAAAAGAAGAGTGAAGTATATAGAATTGAATTTCGATCATCTCGAAGATACATCATTTTCGTTTTGATAGTACCTAGGAATGGAGAATGTTGGAATACGATATAAGTGCATTTACACATGTCCATACATAGATGCATATATATATCTATATGTCGAAAATTTTCGATTCTGTTCGCGAAGAGACACATAGGAATGGCCGCTCGATGGAGGTTACTCTATGGGTTTCTCTCTCTCACTCTCTCTCTCTCTCTCTCTCTCTTTATGGTGTATGCAGTCGTATTTTGTCGGCGGTGCAAGCTGCGGTCAGTGCGGAGAGACCGGGACTGGAAACTGAATTATTGTCAGGATGTATAGCTCGCGTCTACACCGTGATATCGAATCGATGTACCTACGTTATATACATAATACGCGTACAACCCAACCTATAACATATAAACCCGCGGAACATTGATATATTACATATATCTACTTGTAAATTGTATATAACATATATATATATATATATATATATATATATATATATATATGTATATATATATAGATATGTAGATATGTGTATATATGTATAAGGTATGGGTCTACCCTTTCTATCGTTTACATATAAACATACGTATATATTTTAATGCATACATGTAAAGACAGTATTATTAAAACATATTATATATATATATATAGGGGGTCCTAGAATTTTTATTTTCAATTTATTATCACATAGAATAAAAATTTAAAAAATATATGTGTATGTGTGTGTGTAGTAGCGTAAAATTATTTCCCAATTAAAAATCAATACGTACTAAATGAATGGATCGGAGATGGAATTTGTATTATTTAATAATATTCGTAAATGAAATTGGTTGCAATATTAAAATACATTTTTATGTACAATTGTTTAAAAAATTGTCGAATAAAACAAAATAATAGACACGCGTATACCCGCGAAATAAATTAGGATACTTTGTTTTTCAATACAGTAACACGTAATGTTTGTGTACTGGACGAATATACACCAAATCATTTTCTTTTTAATGAACACGACATCAGCAGTGTTTACAAATTCAATGATAAGATTTTTAATAGAATAAAAATGAAAATATTGGTATATATGTATCTGTTTAGAAGTAACGTGTTGTGTGTATATGTATAAACAAAACATTAAATCGTTCTTTCGTTTACATTAATCTCACTCCCACTTTTCTATTCTCAGTGTTATTCTTCTCAGTTTCCGACTAGACGTGTGTAAACGTGTTCCTGTATTACGTATAATACATTTTTCTACACAATATATATATATGTAGGAGAGTTTTAAGTGTAGAAGAATAAACAGAGATAAGCGTATGGGTAACGAAAGAATAAGGGACAAACGAACCGATGGTCGAAATAAAGAAAGACGGTGTATGGTCTGCTTTGTAAGTTGTGTAAGTTGTGTGTGTAAGCTGTGTGAATCTGGAAGGTTCTTGAGCGATATCGATGCTTTGTTTATTGCATCGGACCGGGCGTTTGGAAAATTCGAGAACCGGGTGCGGATGGATATAAAGGGACGGGAATGGAGTTGTAAGGGTAGTAGTGGTCGCCAGTCGTCATCAGTCGTTATTCAGGTGTAAGAGTGCAGTTGCATATATCAGTTGTTATCTGTATGTGTATTACACCATTGAAGTTGGTTACACATACGTATGCGTAAATTTGTATGCATGTATCAACGTTAAATTATATAATTCAGGTAAATAGTGAACATTTTTTTTCCATGATCATATTTGAATATAACTTATATATATATATATGTCGTGTATACACATAGATACGACTGGGATTTGACCAATCGTTGCTTCCAAGCAATAAAGTCGGAATTGATCTGGCGTATTTGTAAACTCGTCGGTCGAAGGGCCCACTCTCTAAAGGTTCGTTCGAGCTATGTAACTGTGTTCGTGAGTCCGTTCCTATAAACCGAGCCAGTCTCGCTTTTACGACTCATTTCGGGAACTGATTTATCGTAGACATTACATACAACACACTCTATCAAAAAGATCTCTCTCTATATATATATACTCTATATTATATACACACACATACATAGATGGATTTGATGGATAGGACAGAAATCAACGACACAGATTTCGTATATTTAATTTTTAATTATGAACTCGTAATCCAATTTTTATTTTTATTTATAAAAAATATTTATCCTAATATTTAGATAACTGTTTTTTTTTATTTTAATAATTTTTATTATCTTGAGTTATAAGAAATAATTGAAATGATTATCGAAAATATTTAAATCCTATTACGTAATGAATTATTTCATATATATATATATATTTCTTGTTTCAAACAGGTTACTGATTCAAAATACACTTTTTTATTCCATGTTCCTTCTTCTTTTTCTCTTTTTTCTTTCTAGTTTGTCTAGTCTACTCTTATCTCGTTATTTAATTAATGAAGTTATATTTGAAATATAAACGAAACGAAACTAAACGAAACTAAACGTTAACGTTGATATTGTTTTTTTTTCTACACTTTGATTTTTTTTTATTTCTTTCGAAACCTTGTTGGATTGGTCGTAGTGTACATAAACATATAAAACGTATAACTCAACCTGTTCAGTTTCGACCGATCGTTTGACTATGTCATCCAGTTGATTCAACTCGAATGCACCCGAACCTTTTCGATGCAGTGGTCCAATTGGAACTTTTCTAATCTTCCAACCATCAATAGGAGGACGAAACCATTATTTCCCCTAGGTGTGCCTTTTTTCCAATGACAAATGAAAAAAGGAATAAATAAAAGAAAATCTGTAAAAAGAACGTCTGATATTTTTTTTTTTTTTTGTAAAACTGCCGTAATAAATTTTGAGGAAAAGAAAAGGTTTTTTGCATTGTAAAGTAAACTCCTCGTCGTTTTTATATTCTACCATGGAATCAGATTTTTTTATTTCTTTTTTCATTCATCAAAAAACGCAATTATAATCCATTCTTTTCTTTACCAATAATAATAATAGAGTTCATTTTTGAATTTTAAGAATAAGTTTCTATTCACTTTGAAAAGCTTTCCTTCTTTTTTTGTGGTTTTGTATTTTTTTATTTTTAATAGAATAGAAAAGCATACGTCTACGATACAAAAAAGTTTAAAGTATATTTAAATATTATGTTTTGAAATTTGATATTATTGAAAATCTTTTACTTCTCGATATTTCGTATTTCGAAATCAAGATGAAGAAAGAAGAAAGGAGAAGAAGAAGAAGAAGGATGAATGTGAACAACGTCGCCGTGTAGAAACCAACTGCATCCAGAAATAGTCCGATGTTTTGTCTGCGTGCATTGCGGTTGCAACGATGCAACAAACAAGAGTGGTTAATATTTCATTCTCTCTGTCTCTTTATCGTGATCGTCATTACTTCGTATTATTTTATTTACATATCTTATTTTGTTATATTCAAAGTAGATGATAATAATATCGATTTTGATAAAATCGAACAGAAAGGGAATTAAATTAAAATAATTCTATCTTAAAAAAACTAATCTTAAATTAAATTTAAATTACACACAAGTTGAAAAACATGAAAGAAAAATTGCTCCGCGCGATGCAAGAGATTATTTACACAACAAAAAAATATATATAATAATTTATTATTGAAATTCTATTATATAATTATATTAGTAAGTATTATTACAGTAATTATTATATTAATATTATTATATTATTAATTTTAATAATAATATTATAAATTAATATATATATATTAAACAAATTTGTTCAGGAGCTTCTGCATTATTGCAACACTGCATAATATTAACATATATTACTAATTTTTTAATAATATTTATTTACACTATTCATTATTACGAACTGACAAACATGTGAAAACCCATGGATCAATCGAATACAAAGAAAATAAAATTAATATTTCGCAGAAATATATTCGCAAAGTTAGAAATACTCGGTGTGCTCTTTTAGGGTGGTTGTGCTGGTGGTGGGGGTTTAGTAAAAAGAGAAGGAGGAGAAGGTAGTGGGGAAAAAAAAGAAAGCAAAGAAAAAAAAGAGATATCGTAAAAGCAGAACAGTGACGTCAAGTGACTCAAGTGCGCCGATCCTTTCTCCCTTTCTCTCGATGCAAGTTTGTGCTGCACTTGGATTGCATAAACGTCGTCGTAACTGGTAGCGCCTTAAACCGCCATTGCTCTACACGATTTCGATTATGCTACATCCTGAAATCTAACTGACCTTCTATTGTTTGCTTCACGAAAAAACCTTTCTCTCTCTCTCTCTCTCTCTTTCTTTCTCTCTCTTTCCTCTTGTTACCTTTTGCCCTTTTTTTCAGTTAATCCTTTAGTCCCTTCTAAACTAAAATCGTTTTTTTTTCCTATTCTTCCCTTTTTCTTATTTTTTATCTTTTTTGTATATTCCATTTTGAAAAAAAAAAAAATAAACAGTTTGAGGGAACGAAGAATGTAAAAAAAGAAAAAAAAACCATAAAAAAGGAATAAGGAATAATACAAATTCGTGTGGTTTCAGTTTACAATAGATAAATCAACTGAGAAGAAACTGCAGTAACAGCAGGATCAAAAAGTAAAGAACATTCCGTGGTCTTTTATTCTTCTCTCCTCTAACCTTTTTCTTACCTGTTCGAAATGTCACTTAACCATTGCGATCAGTATAGTACTAGACAAGGCCTTGAAAAGAGAAAACTTATTCGTAGTTCTTCGTTCGTCTTAGATGTTCTCGTTTTTCCGACTGGATAGCAAGGTATTTCGGAATCTCATCCTAAATTTGTATATATTTTACATTAACTATCATTTATTTTTTGCCCTTTTGCCCAAGAAATTTTGTATCATCGAGGTATGTTTTGTGTGATTTTTTTTTTCTAATATATAATTATTTTATTTAAAAAAATAAAGTTAATTCGAATAATATAATTATTCGATATAATATGGATAAAAAAATATAACTTTTGTTCACGTTATTAGGAGATGTTTATATAGGATATATTTATATATATATATAAATACAAATAATGTAATAATAAAAATATAAAATAATACAAATAAAAATATAATATAATATAGATAATATAATAATAAAAATACAAATTATATATATATATATATATATAAAATTTGTTAAAACATTTAGAAACACTTTAGATTATATTTTTTGGGGTCATATAATAATATTATCTATCTAAATTATCGATGATGATTATTATATTGGTCGAGTCTTAATAACAAGTTACGTGAACGCCAATACTATTATTATTATTATTATTATTATTATTATTAGGATTAGGATTGTTTGATTGATTTCTAAAGAAAAAATTGAAAATGGAATTTTATTCATTCGTCATAAGTTCATTATCGATCGATTATCGTTATATCGACTTGTAACTAGTTAGTTACGTGACTCACCTTACGTATATTATCATATATATATGTATACCTGTATATATATATATAAAATATATGTTGACTCGATATTGTATGCGAGTGACGTAAATTATACATAGATGTAATATACGTTGATGACACGAATGCTTAAGCAAAACACGTTTATGTGTATGATGATGATGATGCGTTTGTGCACGTTGAGAACGATAAATGATAATGACACACCATGGTCAGAGTTTCCCATTAGATAAATGAACAAATTTATTGGAAAAAAGTATTTCTTTTATTTAATTTTTTTTGTTTTGTTTTAACAATCCTTCCTTTCTTCGTTTTTTTTTTTGCTTTAATTTAATTTAACGAACAATCGTTTCGCGTCATGAAATAAATCTAATCACATTACGAACGTGGTTTTAGTCGAGTTTCGAGCAAATGCATGTAGGAATTGTGTAAACGCCTATCTCAGGACACATTGAAAGGTGCGTGAAACAATGCGATACAAATGAACGGGCGCCATAGTGTCGCCATAGTTCGTTTTATTCCTTCTAATGCAAAACCTCTTCTTCTTCTTCTGTTGCTGCTGCTTTTGCTTCGTACGACCAATTCACACTTTTACAAATCCGTTCCTTCTACGTATATTATTTATTTATTTCTTTTTTTAATGATTTATACTTTGCTACAATATATTTTACAATATATTTATATTTATTTATAATAATAAATTTATAAATGATATTTTTTTTTTCAATGATACACGTTTTTTTCACTTGCAACAAGTAAAATTTTATATTATAATAAATATATACATAAATATATATATACAAATATATATATAAATACACGCACAAACATTGAGGGGGGATGATTCGTAACAATTTCAGTAATTTCGAATCGCTGACGATATTTTTCTTCGGACGATTTCGTTTTTTTCTTCGTTTAATAGAAAGTAAGAAAAAAAAAACCGTATCAGCGATTTATTGAAAATTCGTACACACAAAAATACACCACACTCATACACTTTTTTATTTATTAAAGAAAAGGATAAATAAAATTGTCACAAAGTAGAACCCAAAACAAATCACAGAAATTTTAAACAATTTGTAAATACACACTATATATATTTTTTTTAATTTAAACCATACAACAATTGTTATTTCACAGAACAGAATATTAATATTATTATAATACTCCCACCTCCCCCCCCCCTCAAAAACAAAAGAAAGGAATTTAATAAATCCAATTAATCGCGTTTTTCAATAGAATAAACGAGAAAGTTTTTTCATGGGACACCGGGTATATAATATCTACACGTACGTTTTTACAATTTTAATAAATTTTTAACAAATACAACCAAAATAAAACGACTTTAAAACGTACGATTGTTTCTAATACAGAAAATATCTAATAATAAATACATCGATGCAATATTATCGTAACAGTATAATAACAATAACAATAATAATAATAATAAGTCAAGTTTTTCATGGGCCACCCGGTATATAACCGACACGAATCGTAAGCGGCGCGACAAAGTGACGATCGACGACGCCAAGAGAGATCTGCCTTTGGTTCTTCTCTTGGATGAAAAAGAAAAAAAAATATAGAGAAAGAGAGAGAGAGAGAGAGAGTGAGAGTGATGGGACAAGGGGGAGAGGGGAAAAGGGACAACTGGGATGAAAAGAAACAGACGAAAGATTGAGTCTCCAGGGTTCGAGGGAATAAGAGGAAGAAGGAGCTGAAAGGAGCAGAAGCAGGTAGAAGAGAAGTGCTGACTGTTAGGGGGAAGGGGAAGGGGCTGGGGGGCAAAGAAGAGAAGTAAGATGGAAGAGTTGTAAAGGTGAGGAGGGCAGTCTCTTAGGGGAGACTATATAAGGGGGGGAAGGGCTAACAGGGGGTAGTAGGGGGTGGGGGATTAAAGAAGGAGGAAATAAAGGAAAGAAAAAGTGGTAAAAACTCGTAGCGTGTGAGAGAGAAAAAAGATTAAGTTAAAAAGGTAAAAGAGAAAGAGGATACGATGGATGGATAGATGGATGGATGGATGTACTTGTCCGTAGAAGAAAGTGTATGTGTGTGTGTGTGTGTATGTGAAAGAGAGAAGGAAAGAAAGAAAGAAAAGAAAGGAAGGGATGGGAAGTGTAGGTTAGGGAGAGGGGAAGAAAAGGGGAGGGGAGAATCTTGCAGCCGTGGCGAACCGGTTTCCCGTATCTCCGATGACTCATCCTCGTCGACGACGCAGCGTCAAGTGCATTTCCTGGCCTGGTGCATCCCAGGCTAAACTCTTCTTACCTTTGCGTTCATCATTTTACGTTTTTCTTTCGTCTCATTCCCACTTCTAAAAGATATGGGGGTCGGGTCAGTGGTGCTCATCATTTAATGGGAATTTATTTATTTGAAGAAGAAAAAAAATGAAGGATTATGTTTTGTTTGTTCGTTTGTTTGTTTGTTTGTTTGTTTTGTGATTAAGTTTAATAATAATTGGGGATAGATAATTTTATGGTATTGTCGATTACATTAAGTAATTTATTGTTTAAAATAATTGACTAAATTTGTTTAATTTTAATATTGTTTTTTTTTTCTTTTGTATATATATTAATTACATTACAGTGAATTGAATTTTGATTTACGATTAGATCCAAATGAAGAAAAAAGAAAATAGAAATGAAGAACCCAATTGTATTGAAAGTTTTGTGTTTTGGATTTATTTTTGTTGGTTTTGTTTTATTGTGAAATTAGAATAAAAAGAAAAGAAAAAAAAACAAAACAAAACAAAACAAAAAAGGAAATAACAAAATTAAAGAAGTAAGTAGTTTTACGTTTATCAGTGTTCAGCAAGAAAAAGAAAAAAGATGTTGATGGGAAGATTTTCACATAAATGTGCATGCATCTTTATGTTAGGTAGAAATTTCATCGTCACGTATAGACACGGATTGTTGGATAAAAATTAAAAAAATAAAAAAAAAAATAAAACAATAAAAAAAAAAGAGTTTGGTAACTACTACCACTACTACTACTACTACTAAACTACTACCACTACTACTACTACTACTACTACTATTAACTGCCTACACACCGAACGAACGGTACTTTGACTCAACAACTCGACTCGCATACCGGTATTAATTACGCTCGGCTGATTAGAGTTAATCCGATCGCTTGACACCGTTATGATTTCGAACATGCGAACGTTGTGCTAGATATAAAGACAAACAGAGAGAGAGAGAGAGAGAGAGAGAGAGAGAGAGAGAGAATCGGCCAATACGCGTTTAATCGTGCGGATAAACGATTTGGTACTTCGAGTTGCCCGTTTATCGGTTCTCCACCATCGATCTATATACTAACTTTCATCAAAGTTTTAGATATTACGTTTAACTCCACCTTCTCCTTTTTTTTAACTGCCCCCCCCCTCTTTCCTCATTTCCGTTTATTTTTATCGTATATAAAATCATGAAAAGTATCGTGGCAATTTTAGTCTCGTAAATAAAATATCTCGTACGTTTATTTCTTGAGATAAATGTCGAGGTTTATTTTTTTTTTTTTTTCAATTTTTTTTTTGGGGGTAAAAAGTTAGGATTAATCCGTTACGATGTTAACGTTGGAATAATTAATAAGTATGAATGATATTAAAAAGCGAATTTATACTTCATTTCTTTTTTTTTTTTTTTTTAGTGTTTCTTAAACGTCAATTTTCCGTACAAAATAGTTAATTATTAAATAGTTAAATATTTCTATATTTATAGCTTGTTGATTAATATAAGTAAATTTATTCACAAAGGGGGATGAAAATGTACATTTTTAATTTATTGATATATTAATCCTTAGAGTGCTATGGACGCATATTTGTGTTTGTTACAAGTGTTTGTTAATATTAATGTAAAATAATGTAATGTATATATTAATTATTTAAATTATATTCACAGAAAGAAAAATTTTAATTATTAAATATAATTTATTATTAGAATCTAGTTAATAATAAATTATTC
This sequence comes from Polistes dominula, assembly GCF_049000335.1. NCBI lineage: Eukaryota > Metazoa > Arthropoda > Insecta > Hymenoptera > Vespidae > Polistes > Polistes dominula. The sequence continues at coordinate 3,887,975 of NW_028301046.1, read as the reverse complement.
CACTATTAATAATAAATTATTTTAGTTAAAAGTATTCAGCACTCAAAGGATTAAATATAGTCCCAATAAAAATTAAGCAAATTTTAATCGAAGATTAAATCAAATTACAACGAAAAAAAAAAATAAATAAAAAAAATCGGTTATAACTAATTAATAAAACACGAACAAATTTGCTTTAAAACTAATATTAATCAATAAAAAAAAAATAAAATAAAATAAAATAAAATAAAATAAGAAGTAACCAACAACAATAGCAACGAGAAAGACTGCCGTTAATTTACTTCGAAGGTACCGTTTTGAATATCCTGCTAATGAAAAAAAAAAAAAAGAAAAATAAAACACAGAAAAAGAGTTAAATCGTAGAAGAGTAGGTGTATATGTGTGTGTATATGTATGTGTATAAAGAAGAAGGTTGGTTAAAAAGCGTCGCGGATCATTTGCCAGTAGACGAAAGGAACTGCTGCTGGTGCTGCCTGAGGGAAAATGTTCCTCTTCTTGGTGAAAGAATAAGGTGCCCCGGTTGGAACACCCTTTCTCTTCTTTCCCTCTCCCTTTCTCTCTTTCTCTCTCTCTCTCTCACTTTGTGGCAGTTTGATTTATGGTCGAAGCACCGAGTTATCGCTTTGCCAATAGTGGAAATCGAGGAGAAGAAGAAGCGAGGAACGCGTTCGCTACGAAGTCGAGGGTGAAAGAAAAAGGGTACTCTAGGAGATGAATCGACGGAACGAAAACGGTGAACTACATCTCTCGCTCTATCGATTCTCCGTAAATCTTTTTCTTTTTACCCCTCTTTTACCCCATCCCCCTCATCCCTCTCTCTCTCTCTCTCTCACTCACTTACTCTCTTATTCTTTCCATCTTTCTCGGGTTCTCTCATTTTTTGTTGTTGTTGCTTCTTTCTTTCTTTCTTTCCTACCTATCCGTAGGTACTTTATTTCTATCCTTGTCTCTCAATGAAACGCAAATACGATTTTCGCTAGACACTCTTTTTCTTTCTCTCTCTCTTTCTCTTTTTTTCTTCTTTTTTTTTTTACTCTCTTTTTCTGTATATTCGTTTCTACTATCCTTATATCAAATAATACTCACACCGTCCTCGAGTCGAATTTTTCCTCGTACCTTCATTTACTTTTATATTTTACTTTTATATATTTCTACTAAAAGCTGACTGGAAAAAGTGAGAAAGAGAATGAGTAAGAATAAGACAGAGAAAGAAAGAGAGAGAGAAATCGTCATTTCGCGCGTGTTTCTCGACGAGATTAAAATCGAGACAAAGAGAAAGCGAATGAGAAAGATAAAGAGAAATTGAAGAGAAAAAGAAAAAGGGAGGAAATAAAAAAGAAAAGAGAAAGAAAAAAAAACAAAATGAAAGAAAATACCGCGAATGATAGTAATTCGTTTCACTTTTTTTTCTTTCCCTTTTCCCCATCTCTCTCTCTCTCTCTCTCTCTCTCTCTCTCTCTCTGTCTGTCTCTGTCTCGGTCTCTGTTTCGAGAATAGAAAAGAATTGTGCCGAGGACATGGCGATAAGAGTCGATTGCTTTGAGAGAGTGTGTGTGTGTGTGTGTAAAGAGTGAAAGAAAGAGGAGAAAGAATGAACCACGTTTCCCATTGCCGAGACCAACCCCTAAATTAATCTACTTTACCCTTCTAGCCCTCTCAGCCCTTCATTTCTCTCTCTCTTTCTTACTAGGTATTTGAGAAAAGCACGTACATACGTGTCGCGATATTGGCAAGATTGAAATTAGAGTGAAATACAACTACGAGAAATGGTCCTTAGATGTTTTATTTGAACAGAAAACGTAATCCTTTTTTTATACTTTTATCTGAAATGTTTACAATTCGAAGAATTCGTCCTTTTTTTTTTACTATTTTTGTTTTTCATATTGCATCAGTGTTTTTTAATAATATATGTATAATGTAATTATATTTGCATTACAATTACGTATCCTTATGATATAAATATATATCTATTTATTTTTATTTATAATATTTTATATTATTTTATTTATAATATATATATATATATATATATACGTAATTCATATTATTTCAAATATTATTCAATTAAATGTAAAATTCTTAGATGTACATATATTAATAGATACAATTTATTTACTCTATTATTATAATACAATATAATTATTAATATTATAATAAATTGTCCTATTTAGATAAAAATTTGGTTTAGTTTAATCTTCAGATTTTTAAAAGTACAGGTTATTTATTTAATTATTTAAAATATACGAAAAATTAAAATACGATTAAAAGCAATGTTATAAATCTTATTTTTTTTTGCTTTGACTTGAAGTAAAGTATTACTACTACCATTACCAATTAAAACAGAATTAAATAAATTAATGAAAATAATATCAATAGATAGAAGAGTTGTTAACAGAAGTTATTTAAACAACAGGAAAATTTGAACAATGTAAATAATTTTCTATCAAATCGACACTCTCGTTTTGTTCATACTTGATGTCATATTATAATACTTGACGTGGTAACATTTGGTTATTTCCTATGTACATATAATTAATGTTTCGTTTAAATCAATAATAATAATAATAATATTGATAATCAGTATAATTATAAAATGAAGATAGCGAATAACAAATCGTGATAGAAACGTTGACGTTTGAATTTGATCGTTCATGAAAATCATTAATGCGAATGAGTGTATTAAAAATGTCACGTTTGTACGTTTAAATCATTCGATGTTTTCAAATTGATTTAAAGGAAATATGCAATTTTAAAAAAATTTAATCGAATCGTTTAATTTTATCAATTTGATTCGTTAATAGTAAAAAATATTCGACGAAAATTCGATATGTAAAATAATTTTATACAACTTGATATTATAAGTAAAAAAGAATAAAATAAATTTCGTTTCAATTGTTCTCGAATAAAAAAAAAAAAAGAAAAATGTCACGGGACTACGTGGGACGACGAATTGTCGAATTGTCGAATTGTCAAATATCGTTTTTCCTGGAGAGACTTCGCGAATTGTAGTTTCGCTTAGAGGAGGAGCAACAAGTGCGATTCGAAACCAACCAGGGGGTGGGTGGGAAAGAAGGGGGTTGCATATCCGTGCCGTCGTGGCCGTCGCGTGGTATTACGCACTTCCCCCCCCCCGCCAAATTATCGATCTTCTTCTACAAATTACAAAGCAATAACCATTCGAGATCTTGTTTTTATATCCATTCGAAAGAAATTATTACTATTATTTTTATTTTATTTTATTTTATTTTTTTTTTTATATTACGGTTAGCAATTGAGCCATTTATATCGAAAATTATCCAAGTACATTTGTCAGTTTTCTATTTTGTTTTAATTTCTGAACATTCATTGACACATATCAATTATTAATTAAATAAATGGAGATAATATTATCTGTAATATAAATAATATTAAAACCCCTTTAAGCAGCAATGATTTTGAAAAAAAAACGGCCAAAAAAATTTAATAATTATACAAAATTAAAAATTATATTAATTTATTAATATATAAATTAAATAAAATTTATTAATATTATTAATATATTTATTTTTTTAAATTTAATATTTAATATTTTATTTATGATATATATTATAAATTATCGTAAATAAATATTATTATTTTTTCAATATATATAAATTTACATTTTTTACACGAGTAGACATACGATTAAATACAAATATATAATTAATATTATTGAATTTTTTGTTTTTTTTTAAATTTGACACAATATTATTTTACAAATAACCGTTTATTAAATGAAGTATCATTTGAATTTATGGAGACACAAAATGGAATAAGATATAGAATGTATAACGATAAGTATTATTTTACAAATATCGGTTCGTTAAATGAAGTATCAATTTAAACTGTGTATAGAGACACAAAATGGAATAAGATATAAAGTAACGATAAGGATTCGAATCTGTTTTGCACTTTCTTTCTCGCTCGTACGTGTTTGGTCATTAAAGGGGGCAAACATGGTCCATGGTATGCGGCTCTCTTGCGAATTCCCATAAATCGGCTCGGCCTTCGAACGAGGCACACGCTCGTGATCGCAATAAACTCGTGGCCTTTGCAATAAGGGAACGTCGTGTGTCCTCCTCCTCCTCCTCCTCCTCCTCTTCCTCTTACTCTTCTTCCTCCTATTTCACCACCAACACCACCACTAACCAACACCAACACCACTATCATCATCTCCTCTTCAACTTCTCTATTTCTCTACGTTCCACTCTGTTTCGGAGTAAGAGAAGAGAGAGAGAGAGAAGTACCATCGAGGGTGAAGGGTCGTAATCTCTTCTACTACCCTATATTACGCGAATAGATGGCACTTCTTTGCACGATCATCGAGTCGCAATCGTTTCTCTTCATTTCGATGAAGATTGCTGCTTCTATTTCTATTTCTACTTCTACTTCTACTTCTACTTCTATTTCTATCTGCTGCTGTTGCTGTTACTGTACTCTGATCGTTTTCTAGTTCCTACGATTTATTTGAAAATTTATCGAAATAGGAAAAATAGAAAGAAAAAACAAATCACCCCATATTGTCATTGCTCTTATGACTTTTGGATGATTATTTTATTTTATTTTTTTTTTTTATGAAAGATTAACTGTGATCATCGTCTTATTTTTTATTTCAAAAAAAAAAAAAAAAGTAAGAAAATTTATCCTAGAAAATTGTAATCTCGATTTATACCTGTGATACTATTATTTAATTATCTTTTTATATAAATTTAATTTTATATTTTATATAAATTTATAAAGTAAGAGATTATAATATAAATATATTTTATATTTATTATATTTATTATATTTATATTTATATTTATATTTATTATTTATTTATAAATATAAAATATATTTAATAAATATATTTCTTATAAATGTTTTTTTTAAATTTATATAACAAATTTTAAATAAAATAATTCCCACATATAAAATATATATACACCTATATATATTACACGTATGGATAAAAGAAAAACTTCAAATTGTTATTAATTTTATGTAGGTCGAATGTTTGAAAAAAATAAAAATCAAAGCTTCTTTTCCTTTCCTCTCTCCTTCTCTCTCTCTCTCTCTCTTATTCTCATTCTCACTCTTTCTTTTTCTCTCTATCTCTCTCCCTCATTTTCCTTCCCTTTTTCTCTCGTTTTCGATGGCATTAATCGAGGTGTGAAGAATTTTCTAACCATCATCCCTTTACTCGCCGTACACCTCCATTGTTCGTCGGATCATCTCTCTCTCCCTCTCTCTCTTTCTCTTACACATACACACTCTCCCTTTTTCCTTCTGCCACCTTCCTCCCTCTCCCCTCCATTTCGTTCTCTCCTTCTTCTTCCCGCATCGTCGAAGGAATTTTCAAATATTTTCGTGCGGACGCCCGATAAATTCTCGACGCTGGAAAATATTTCCGATAGCCGAGACCCCGACAATCCTTCCACCTCCGCCACCTCCTCTCGTCCACTTTTCCTGGACCAACCACCACCTCCTACACGACGTTGACGACGACGTTGACGACGACGACGAAGAAGACGATTTCGAAAAGTTTCAGACACGTTTCTTTCTTTTTTTTACATTTATACTTACATATGTATATAAGTGTATATTTGTTCAAATGTGTGTGTGTGTGTGTTTGTATATTATACATATATGTATAAGTAAATGCACGTAAGATACGAATTGAGATTTAAATTTCAGCACGAATAAAAACTCGATAATGGAAAAAACGTAGACGCGAAAAAGAAAAAGTTGTGCTTAAGGATACGTCTACGAACGTTCTTTTTTTTCTGCAAAGGATCAAGGATCTCTCTTCCTTGATTTATGATTCTATTCTTCTCTTACGGTACTCTACTTTTTCATGTACATATATATATGTATATATCCATCTAGGTAGACGTAGGAAAGAATTTATCTTTATATCCAAATCCACTCGAGTTTATTCTACTATACGTGGATTTATATTTTATTTTCATATATTTTTCTTTTCTAATTTTTGAATTTTTTTTTTTTTTTTTTTGAATTGGTAACTTTAATACACGTATTTATTTGTAAAAAAAGTGTGTCGGTAGTAATAACCAATGGTATTTATAATAATTTTTAATTATGGATTATAATAACCATATGTAATAAATAGGCATATATATATATATATATATATATATATATATATATATATATGTATTATATATGATGTGTGTATATGTATCATTGTTTGGGAAGAAAATTTTGGACCGTTTGTATCGGGGGTGAGGGGTGTATATTTTCACGTACGAATTTCGTCCGTATGTTACGCGTATTTCAATTTACCCAGTGCATCTGTAGTAGCCAATGCACGGTGGTTCCTCCAGCCACCTCCCCCCCCATTCCGGAAATGTACTGGATGGTTTGAGAGTTTGTTTGGAAAGCCGCTACGGGGTTTCCAGTACTCGTTAATCCCATTGATGATTCCGCTGGTAAAACGGCTTTCGTAACGTTAACTTACCTTTAGATTGACCAAACCTAATCGCCCTACGGATACACGAGGGCAGAAAAAATACTACTAGTTATGTTTATCCTATAAAATGTATACACACGTATTTAAATTGATTTACGAATGTAAACAAAAATATTATTTCTACTATAAATTTGATCGATTTTTGTTGTTTATACGAATAACATGATAAATGAATTAGTTTGTATGATGTATGAAATATTTCAAATTTTTGGTATAAAAGTTTTTGATTCAAATATTTATGCAGATTTTTAATATTGAAATATTTTAAATTAATTCTTTTTTTTTTATAAAGTGTATGTATATATATATTTATTTTCTATTTATTATATAATTGTAGGATTTATATTAAGGAATTATTTTATTTATCAATGATTATAGTAAAAGTATAAAGGTTATATATATATATTTTATTTATATTATTATATTTATACAATTTATATAATATTATACCAAAGTTATATTATTTTGTTATAATTAATTGTTATTATATTATATATAAATTAAAAATATAATATAATTATAATATATATATATATATATAATTTATAACAATTAGAATATTTAAATTACAACAATTTCCAAGAAAACAATTAGAGTAATATAGCACAATAGAATTGTTTATTATTTTAATATAAAATTAGAATAAATTTATATAATTTATATTATTTATATATTGTAATTTTTTCTTAAAATATATAAATTATATTTTAATATAATATTATATATTTTTATATAATATTTATTATTCTAATATAACAATTGGTATATATAAATTAGAACAATTTTCAAGAATTAAAATTATAAAAACCCATAATAAGAGATAATTTAAATAAAATTCCCCCCACATAAATAAAATCTTTCACGTAACAATTTCGATATTTCATGGATAGAAAATTGTTCGATAATTAAGGAAGACGACGTGTTGTTTTTTCCAAGAAATCATAAGATTAATTCGTTTAGTTTGGTGTTATATTTCAGGATAAAGTATATAGTAATCGGAAGGGCTCTTTTCGAGTAGGTGTGATTCACGAGGACAGGGGACTTTGTTCGCGCACGTGTACTTTCTCTCTCTCTCTCTCTCTCTCTCTCTCTTTTTCCATCTCTCTCTTTCTTACTCTTTCTGATCACGTTCAGAATCGTGCTGTTCCTTCTGAAACCTTCTTCTTATTTTTATTCTCCTTCTTCTTCTTCTTCTTTTCTACTTCATCTTCTTTTTTTTTCGTATCCTGGCTTCACGCCAGCTTCCGAAAGTCCAACTCGGCAGTAACACCGCCTTAATTATCGCTCGTATATCTCGTCGAGTTCGTGCCTGCCGTTCGATTTTCGACGACCTCGACGAAGACTAACTCACCTCACCTTACCTCACCTCACCTTACCTTACCTTACCTTACCTCACCTCATCTTACCTAGCCTTACCTCACCACACCTCATCATACTTCTGTTTCACCCATTATTTTTTCGGTTGGAACTCCTCTAATGTGTTGTCCGTCGACAAGGGCAGAAAAGAGAAGAGAAATTTCGATTTGTTTCAAATTCTTCCGAAAGAGGTAATTATAAAAATAAGAGGGAGAGAGGGGAGTACCTACTTAGCCCCCACCCCACCCCACCTCACCTGTTTCATTTTTTTCCCTATCTACTGTTTTATTTTTATTTAAACGTAGAGAATGGATAACTTGTTTTTAACGTTTAACATCTTATTTTGTATTCTATGGTTTTTTCTTTTCTTTTCTTTTCTTTTTTTTTCTCAGGTAAACATCTTATGAATAATTGTTCGAATTAACGATACCTTTTTCTAGTTTATTATCCAATATTTCTAATCGATTCTATTTTTTTATAATTGTTTCTTTTTTTTCGTCGAAGTTATGAAAAACATATTCTCAATAAGAAAATATTGTTTTCAATTTAATTAAATATATAAATTATAAATAAATATAATTAATAAAAATATAATTTAAAAATTTCTTAAATTTTGATACAATTTGTTAAATATTAGAATATATAAAATATAATTAATATATATTATATAATATTTTATTTAATCTTAAACACTATTATTTAAATACGTATATATATTTATTATACAATTATAATATATTATATAATATTTAATTTATAATTATAATAATATGTAATAAAATATATAAATTATAATTTAATTATATATAATATAAACACACGTATATACATATATATGTATATTATAGTAATTATAGATTATTTAAATATTTATCGGTTTACCCCTATGAAATATTTCTAATCGGCTAATGATTGCCAAACTTTTCCTCGGTAGTATATACATATATATATATGTATTGTATAATATACGTATATATACCTCTTATACTAATTAAAATTATCTGTCGTTAGTATGCGTAATACGTGTACGTACAAATTTGAAACTAAAACTAGAAATAAACTGAGTATACATATACATATATACATACACTTTAAATCTAAAGTTAAAATCTGAGAGAAGAGTACATTGAGCGTAAGGGGAGGGGGAGAGGTAGAGAAAGAGACAGAATGAGAGAAAGAGAGAGAGAGAGAGAGAGAGAGAGAGAGAGAGAGAGAGAATTCAAACGGGCCGCGAATGAAGGAAATTAAGAGCAATCAGCGTACGTATTCGTGCGAAGCTACCGATGTTCATGAGAGAAGACCACAAAAATTTTACCCAAAGCGTATCTACCATTCGTTTATGTTGAATTCTAAAACGACACACGAGACAGAATCCTCTCTCTCACCCCCCTTCCCCCACTACCCATCGCTTCGCAAATAAAAAAGATAACACAACGGAGGAAATAATTTAAATGACATTCAATTAAGAAGAGAGAAAAAAATTAAAAAAAAAAAACAAACAAATTTAATTAAGATCTAAAGATGCAGATAAAACGTAGAAAAAAAGAAAAAAATAAGAAACAAGAAATATCTAGAATTTTTAAACGACACGAGTGACGAGGATGATAAGTAAATAAATAAATAAATAAATAAATTAATTAATTAATTAATAAAAAATAGGGAAAATGTAAAAAGTCAGACGATAGGTCATGGGTCGAGAATGATTCTCAATCGGTTCGAAGTAATCCAAAATAATGAAAATAAATTTAAAAACGATACAAATACATAGACAAAATAAACAACCAGCACATTTAAGTGTCTAAATATAAAAGTGAAAGGTCGATAAAAAATTTGGAAACGACGCAAACAACGATTTAAAAGGATACGGGAATTTAAAAAATAAAAAAAGTAAACCAAAATAAAAGTGGTTTAGGATAAAAATAAAAAGAAACCTAAAAAAATATGTAAAAAATTGAAGACTCATAGGTCACACGAAGACTAAATAAACAAATGACAAATTCAAGGGAACGATGAGAAAAAAAAACATTTAATTGTAATTATAAAAATAAACATAAAAAGAAAAACATGTAAAAATCAAAGACGAAAAAAGAAAAAAACTAAATAATAGGAATAAAAGGTCATCCTGGGGAAGAGAGCGAGAGGGAGGAGGAAAAAGTTAGCTCGGTGACATGTTCCGAGTACTAAATTGCAATTTCGATCGGAGTGAGATAGAAAATGGGGGTGGTTGATCGGTTGCAAGGGGGGACCAATGGGGTAGAGTTCGACGGTGAAAATGGGAAAGGACCATCTAGCAAACGGTGGCGGGAGGGTTGGCAAACCAGGGTCTATGGGGGCTGGGGTCAGGGGGACTCTGGGGGTGGTTGTTGGAAACCACGGACGAAATTTTCCGATTCGTGCACGGTGGATGCATACCGGCGATGCGATTCGCAACGTTAACAGTTATTTCGGCGCCGGTGGATATCCGCTTTTGGTTACGCACTGATCCTCCGAATGGGGAACGTTTCTCGAACTCTACATACACATACATACATACATATATACATATGCATTATACGTATCTATGTATTTATGTATATACGGGTATATATATATAGACGAATTCGCATATATGAGATGGTATTTATATACTCGCGTTTTAACACACGGTTACCTGTTCGCTCGATCACCATCACCACCACCATCACCACTACTTTTTTCCGCATTTATTTCCACCTCTTTTTTCTTTTTATTCTTTTTTCTCTTTCCTACCCACTCTTTTTTTGCCTCTCTCAATTTAATTTTTTTGTATCCTTTATCTTTATTTAATCCTTTCTTTTTTTATTTGTACCCTCTGCTGACAATTTCAATCCTAAACGCAACAGCAGTGGTGGTGGTGGTGGTTGGGCTCGCAACATACCGCTCGTTAACGCGTAACACGACGTAATAATAACATTCATGGCTTTAACGATTTACCACTTGATACTTCAAATTGTCTCTTTCTTTATTTCTTTTTTTCAATATCGTATTTTTTGTAGTTTCAAAACGTTACGATAAAGAGATAATATTTATCGTTAATGTAGAGATTTAATTAACAATTTGATTAACCTATTTTTTCATTCTTTTGAAATATTAACAATATTCATTTGTAATAGCATTGATAAAAAATCCTATTATTTTGTTTCTATATTTTATTAGATCATTTTTGGGATTATATTCGTTAATCCTTTTCTCAACGAATTATTTCTTTCGATTGATATATCTATACATTTACATATATATACCACCCACATATTATATGCATAGAAATATTCTTTAGGAAATTGTCGAAAATGTTATCAAAAACAATTTATATACATTTCGACGTTATGGTCTCAATTTTATATGTATTTCTCTCTTTCTAAATATATGTGTATGTGTGTGAGTTTGTGCACGCGTACAAACTCCCACAGGAGTCTCGCGAATTACATATCATTATTCCGCATGGCTGGCCAAGCTCCAACCCTGGAGATATGTTTGCAACTAGATTACCGTTCGTAACGTTCTCATCTCTCTCTCTCTCTCTCTTTTCGTTGAAGCGTCTCGACTAGGAGAGAGAGAGAGAGAGAGAGAGAGAGAGAGGGAGAGAGGGAGAGAGGGGAGAGAGTTGGTCTCTCTAATTATTTGGCGTAGCACACGCGAGTGTGTACACCCGGTCGCTTCGCACTCGAGAAACACGTTTCAAACGCAGTTCGTGGCTCGCGTGAGTGAGAGCTTGGCTTGACTGTTCTGAACTAAGAGGTCAGAATGAAATAGAGAGAGAGAGAGAGAGAGAGAGAGAGAGAGAGAGAAGATAGTGAGATTTGCCCTTTGAACGCGATAAAGCTCGTGTAAGCTATCGATCTCAAAGGAATAACTCCTGACGCTTGCTTAGAAAGGGTCACCTAATCATGAAGAGTTGTTCTTAACTTATCTTCGATGTCGATGTCCACCTCAATAATCTTTAGAACAGATTTACCAACGAAACTTCTAATAACTTTCTTTCATATACATATACGCATATATATACGTATCTATGATAAATTCATATAAATGAATATCATATGTGTAAATTATATTACCTTCAATTAAAGATGTTTTTTTTTTAACACACACTCACGTGTCGTACCGATAATATTTTACGTTGAAATAGTATTTTTGTTTTGTTTTTGTTTTCCCTTTTTTCAAATGATATTTCACCGAATAATATACGCGTTATTATTAGTCAGTAGGATAATATGAAAAAAGAAAAAAAACTAATTATATGTATAAAATTAATTAAGATAAAAGGAAATACTTTTTGTTAAGACCTCTAATAGAATGTTGTTACTTATCCCATAATATTAAGAATAAAAAAAAAGAAAGAATCAATTATACCTTGACCCGTGTTCGAAGAAATATTAGACACGAACCTATTAGCACGCGATGCAAGTGTTCTTATACAAGCAAAAGAAAAAAGAAAAAATACAAGAATAAACAATTATCTCAAGATATATAACAAAGATTAATTTGTATAACCGGAAGATTTCAGGAAGAAACTTGAATATATATTTTTTTGTTATTATCATTATTATTACGGTAAAACCAATAATTTCTACTGCTATAATACTTATCGATTGAGATCGTAACATTTGCGTGTAGGTATGTATCTGGTAAGTAAGTAGGTAGATAGGTAGGTAGGTAGGTAGGTAGTTTCGATTGGTTCGAGTGAATCGGCTCTTCTTGGTTCCGAGTTATACCAGCTTACTTGAGAGCTCTCCCTTTCTCCCCTCCCCCACCCTCTTTCCTCACCATCTATCTATCTATCTATCTGTCCTATCTCTCTCGACTATTAGATAGATCGAGATCCGAGGTAAATCCTGCACTACTGTTGCTGCTGTTGCTGCTGTTGTTGCTGTAAGCTGCTGCTGCTGCTGTTGCTGGCGTCGCATTGGTTTACAATATCGTAAATCGCTCGCTAACCAGTTGGTCCCGTGGTATGCTTGGAATTCGGCTGGTACCGTCTTCTCTCTCTCTCTATCTCTATCTCTCTCACTCGTAATGGAAGGTGATTCGGGCCACCACCACCACGAAAGGGTGGTAGCAAACGTGCAAGGGAGACGAGGAATACCAAAGATACAGCAACAGCAACAGCAACGGCAGCAGCAACTGAAACGTTGTCTCGTGAGACTCCACCGTCGTCTTCCTTCGTTCTCTTCGTTCTCCCCCTTTCCCCTCATTTCCCCTTGGTCGTCTTCGAGACATCCTTCGCAAGCCGGACATCTGCGTTCTTGCGAGTAAATCGGCAAATTCGCGAACAGGACGAGGAACCCTTCGCTGCCTGCTGCTGCTGCTGTTGCTGTTGCTACTGCTATGCACCACTCGGCAAACCTTCAAGTCCGATCTTCTATCCAACCAAAGGGTTCCAAGGTATGCGTACCCTCCGATCGGACGAAATGGATGCCAAACGACAACGACTCTTCTCTTTCTCTTTCCATCAGTTCAGCAGGATCTTTTAAGCTCAACCTCTTCTTCCTCCTCACCTCTCACCCCCATCCCTCAAAGGATGTCCACATTTTTCCGAAAAATTCTTTCCACTACTACTATTACTACTACTATCCTTTCTTATCTCTGTTCATCTTCATTCTTCATCGTGTGTCAAGTTATTAGGGTGTTTATACACATCTATCATTTTTCTTTTACTTTCGTTCAATGTTTGTTTGTTTGTTCACTTAATATTTAAACATAACAGGAATTGTATTTATCTAGGACGAAATATTAAACGGAAAATTTGTGTTTATATATATTAGAATAGAATATATACATAATATACATGGTAAGAATAATTCGAAACATTTATTATAGGATTCATTGTCCAAAGGTTTATATGTTCAAATCATTCTTCCTTTACGGTATAATAGTATTAGTATTTGAACTCATTAAAGGAAACACGTTATCCAAGTTAATCGAAAAGTGAAATCACTTTGATCTAACAAACGACTCACTATCTCTCGGTGTTTCCTTCTATCCCTATGGCCTTTTGTTAGAGAGAGACAGAGAGAGATATAGATAGAGATAGAGACACATTCACACATACATACATGTATACAGACACATTAAGAGAGCAACGAGAATTGCCACGTTTTACGATGATTCGTTTAATCGTCGAACTAATGCCGTTCTGTCATTCGCATCTCGGTCAGTTCAGAGACGGAGATAATAACGTAATTTAGCCGATGGCTAACGGACGCGCGAATCTATGTATGTATGTATGTGTGGGTGTGTGTGTGCGAGCGCGTATATATTCTCACGATGAGATAGTGCGTATACGCGGAGGAAAGCACCAGTGTTGTTTCAGGTAATCGCATGAGTTACCACGCCGATGGTTTATTTGGCGCATAACTCGTGGGCTGCGAGAGAGTATGCCGGCACGATGCAACAAACTGCACGATGCAAACGGCACGAATTCGTATCTGGTTCGTTCGAATGGAAAATCAGAAATTCTGCTGCGTTACGTGGAAGCCGACTCTGCCGATTACGTTGCTTTTCCATACTATCTACTATCTCTCTCGTTTTTTTTTCTTCTATTCTATCGATATTTTATATTATTTATTTTATTTTATTTCTTTTTTTCTATATATGCATAAAACTTTTTTATTTTCCACGAATCTCGTAAACATTTTATTGATTCCCTCCCATTCAACGTCGTTCAAATTGTTATTATAACGTTGATTGTTTATTATTTTTGACAAGTGAATTAATAAAATTCACATTCATTATAAAGTTGACTTAGTGTTTATTATTTTGTGTATGTAATGATAGCATGCAAAAGTTAATATTATAAGTTTTTACTATAAATTATCTTTAAACAAGGGGGTATTTATATTGGTAACGTATATTTAAATTCGTAAATCAAATAAGTTTAATAATTGTACGAATAAATCTTTAATAATATCGTGTATATATATACATAATCTGTGATAAGATAAAAACCCGCGATAAAGTTAACTTTTATCGATATACGATTATCGATATTTATACTTTCCATTTAAATGATAATTATATTCATATTGGGTCATTATAAATGAAAATTTTCATGTGAATGAAATAACCAAAGATTTGATATCATTTCTCTCTCGGAATTTTGTATTTTATTTTTCTTTTATTTTTCTTATATCGATCTATGTAACACACGCGTTAGTAGAAGAAAATTTTCAAAGGTTACGAGTGAGAATATATAGTCGAGAGATGGAGTATGTTATAATTACGACGCCTTTGTTTCCAACAATTTATATTAAAAGCGAGTAGCATTCTACATTTGAGAATGAAATGCGTCGTAAAAAAATCTTCTCGTATACCACGAAACTTTCTTTTTAACTTTGTAAAAATGTTATTATTAATATCTCGACGATAATAGTAAGAATGTACATTCATGTATGAGTAAATGAAAATTTACAATTTATATTTTTGTTTTCTCTCTTACAACAATTATATTAAAATATAAAATTAATCATATTATTTATAAATCTTTTATATCAAATAGCATTACATTATATTTGCTTGTTAATTTCGTTAAAAAATAAAAAAACAGGGAGGAATGTGTAACATAAATAAAACATTGCACGTTTATTTTCTCATAGATTCAGGCGAATCATATTTTAATCGTATAAAAAGTATTCGTGCATTCATTCGTTACTAACGAATTTTGATTCGCATAACAAACATTAGTCGCGAGAATTAAATGCAATCAATAATTCTCCAATACTGCATAGACCTTTTTTTTTATGCATATAGTAATAATGTAAAATTAGTTATTTAAAGAAAAAAAAAAAAAAAGATATAAATACATTGGACAAAAATATTATATAGAAATAAAGTTATGGGCAATTTTGCATAGTGTTAGTTGTTACAGAAATTGCTTTGACTCTAAAACTTCTAGGAAGATATCGTTGCGGAGATTACCCAATACTGTTGCAAATAGCTTTCAAGTTTCACCATAATGCGTTTCGATCTTCGTTTTGCAAGTCTAAGTTGAGATCCTTCGATGATTCTCCAAGTCCTACAAACAAGACCACCATCGAATCCCTTGGATATTCCTTTATATATATAATAATTTAACATTCATTCAAATACTTCATATATATATATACTTGATTGTTATAACTGGATTATTACGTTGTATCGCACGAAAATCGTATTAATAATATTTATAAGTAATCAATCGAATATAAATTTATTTTATATTAAAATAATTCAAATTTATTTCAATTTCAATCGACTATTTTTATTTTCTTCACATTTATTTTCATTCAAATATTTTAAATACGAATTATATTAAGTACGCTAAACATTTGTTTGTTCATTCAGTATCAATTATATTTATATAAAATAATGATATTATTTTATAATAATTCTAAATAATTCAACATTGTCAAACATTTTAAATACAAACACGCACAATGCCGTGCCCCCACATATTTTTATATTTTCATTACAATACAATACAATCTCACATTTCAAAAGATATTTAATTATGTTAAAAGATATTTAATTCTGATATTATAGAAAACTGTTTCTAAATATCTTACGTTAAATCCTTTTTTTTTTATATACTAAGAAGAAAAATAAAGAAAGCAAGAGAAAGAAAGGAAAAAAAAAAAGAGAGAATTTGTGCAAATTGTACAAGTTCGGTTGTATCTGAGCTAGAAGTAGTAGGAAAGCGAGAGAGAAAGCTGGATTCAGAGAATAGTAATGGTACGAGTGGGTAGTATAAAGCCGGTTACTCGATTACTCCTTGAAGTCGGCTAATTAGCGAGTTGATCAAGACCGAAAGGCCAATAGAGGTCGAGCTAGGCTCGCGGAACGATTCGCAACTCCTACGTTAGGATAGAAACGTGCGGATACATTAACCCGAGGCAGGGTGGGTATACGTCGCGTGTAACGAACCTTCCCATCGGATATTTTTTATCTTTATCTATCTATCTATCTATCTTTATCTATATCTCATTTCACTTTTTTGTCTCATGTCAGTATCACTCTCAACATTAACACACATTTTACACTTATAACACAGTTTTACAGTTTTTGTTCTAGGTAAAATATTTAATCGATCATTATAATGTTAAAATAATGTTTGAAAAAGTTTGTTTATAAATTTAAATGAGACATTGAAAAGAAAAAGGAAACAAATAACACCCTAATAGTACAAAATATTATTACATGTGTATTTAATGTTAGACATTAAATATCTTTTTAATATTAAATATACATGTATTCAATATTTTGTGCTAATAGGGAATATTAAAATGTATTTATATTGTTTGTTTGTTTGTTTATCTTTTTAAATTATAATTTTATCAATGAAGAATTTGTAACAAACACCTATACCTATACATATTTGATTCAATAATATAACGGAATATGAACTTTAAATTCGACCAATTATTATTATATGCTGTAACATTTAGAAACGATTAAAATAAAGTTCACGAATATATATAGATTCCCCTAGCTCCCTAGAAATTTGTTACGGTCGAACAACGAAAGTACGAAACTCCATCGAAAAGTTTACTCGATAAATGATAATTACACGTGAACGTCGTTACGATGGCACGCGTCCTCGTAGATGCAAGGACGATGTTACCTTGGCCAGGATTCACCCTCGAGATTCCTTATCGTTTTATAAACAAATTAAAAAAAAAAAAAAAAATAGTAGAAGAAGAAAAAAAAGGAGGAATCCAAAGAATAAATAAAAATAAAAATAAAAGGAAAAAAAAATAAGACGAGGAATTTTGTCCTTTCGAGCTCGCATTCTTCCGACGCAGCTATGAGGGGAGGGGTAGCCATTATGCTACGTTCCTTGTGTATTTCATCTCAAGGATATTTGTTCTTTTCCTTCTTTATTTTATTTTTTTTTTTTTTTATAAATTTTATTTCTATTTCTATCTGTGCAGTCTGTAAGTCTTCTTCTTCTTTTTTTTTATTTTATCGATAAGGAAGGAAAATACGAAAGTTAAACACCATAAGAAAATTGTTCCTTAATTCGTTCGTTCGTTCGCCTATTTCATTAATAGCAATCGAGAACTCGTTACGTTCATATATACATTACATACATATATATATATTTGTGTGTGTGTGTGTGTGTGTGTGTGCGTGATATGGATATGCAGGTAGAGTGACTTTGGAGAACGGAGAAAGGAAAAAAGATTATGTCGATGTTGCGAAGTGAAGTCGAGCTTTCGTCATGCACATGTGCTCCCACTTTCTTCTTTTTTTTTTTTTATTTTACCCTCAGCAACAATCTACTCCCTTCCTTTTATTATTTTCGCCATATTCACTTTTTTTCTCGTAGAGAAAAAAAAATTTGTATTTTGTTCTAAATTAATGGAAATTTTTTTTTACTAATTATTCTTACATTATTTTTATGCAATCTTAAACGATTCAAATAATTAAATCAATCAATAAAAAGCACATATTTCCTATAATAATTTTTCTCTTTGTGTATTATAACGCAAAAGCACTTTATGGTTAAGAAGATTTTTCTTTCTCTCTCTCTCTCTCTCTCTCTCTCTCTCTCTCTCTCTCTTTCTCTTTTTCTTGTTCTCTTTTTCTTTCTTTATTTCGATCTATTTTTGTGCACCTACGCTCAAGCGTGTCCCCGTCCCACGTTCACTAACCGTCCTGAATTTGGATTTACGAGCACGAAAATTGATTCACGCCCAAGTTTTTTCAACTGCGACTTAATGACTTTGAAAAAAAATTAGAAGATTGATTAAGACCATAGATTCATTTACTTATATACACGTATATACACGTATATATACGTATATACATATATATACGTATATATACACATATGCATACACTCATTTATAAAATTTAAACGAATTCACACGTGAACTCGCATGCATGTATAAACTCACGTGTGTACACATACACTCCCATAAA
The DNA here is from genome assembly GCF_049000335.1 of Polistes dominula. Classification (NCBI taxonomy): domain Eukaryota; kingdom Metazoa; phylum Arthropoda; class Insecta; order Hymenoptera; family Vespidae; genus Polistes; species Polistes dominula. Next base: position 3,869,209 of record NW_028301046.1, on the reverse strand, counting down.
TTTGTATATTATATGATGAGTATATTAAATGATTAAAACAACATCGATATCTTAAAACTTATGTAACAACGAGACGATTACGAGGGACACTCGTCCCATGTTCTTTGATAGTGTGTGTGTGCGTGTGTGTTAGAAAGACAGTGGTTTAGCGGGTAATTCAATCATTCAATTCTCGAGAAAGGAAGATGGGGATAAAACATAAATCGGTTCGATAATAAATCCAGAGATGTTTCTTTCTCCTTTTTTTCTTCTCTCTTATACTTTTATTACTCTCTTTCTTTTTTGTTTTTTTTTTGTTTTTTTTTTTTGTTTTAACTGCTGACAGAACTCGTGGCTGGATTTGCGAACTTAGCACGCACGGACTTAAACTCTCCACTTGTATTTTCGGATTCGAAGGACATTCGTAAGATCTAAATTTAAGCAGAGTAGTAGTAGTAGTAGTAAGTTCTTTTCCCTTAATATCACGTCTTTTCGTTCATTATATTTGATTTAAACAAATTCTTTTACACTTTTTGAAAATTGTTTTTGTTAGTTGTGTTCGATGTTAATATTCGTTGATTTGTTAAATACATTTATTAACATAGAACAATATGTATTTTTATTTCTATTAAAAGATCTTCTTCTTCTTCTTCTTCTTATGTTTGATTTGTCATTTGGAAAAATAAACTTGTTTTATATTTTGAACGATGAATCTGAGATAAGATGATAAATAAAAATCCTAGGATAGAAAATACGTGTTTTATCTAAAATGGTTTTATACTTAAAGTATTGTAAAAATTCTATATATATATACTTTACAAATAGTAATATTAAATTTTTGTAAAAGCATGACAAACAATAACTTAATATCATAGATATTTGTTAAATATTATTTATTTTTTTACTTTATTTAAATAAAAATGTTCGTAATATTGGGATGAAAATTAATGACGTCACAATAGTATCGTCTAGAAATATAGAATAAAATATTGACTAGACTAAGTAATGTGTTGTTTAAAGGAAGAATTATTATGTAATTTTTGATCGAAAGGAGGAAGGATTGAGAATCGAATGAAAAAGTGGGGGGGGTGGGGTGGGGTGGGGTGGGGGTATTTCTTGTTACCTCGTTTTGCTCGTCATCTCCACGCTTTCCGAAGACGCCGACAAGCGTAACCACGAAAGAAGAATCGTAATAAGAATCTTATTCGTTCGTTTGTTCATATATATGTATATATAGGTAATCTTGTTTGTAGATTATCGTCATCATTCACATGCTTACACAAAACATGCCGATTTCACTGCATAACAGAAACTCTCGTATTCGCGTGAAAGTTCAGGACGTCCGGTCTTTTGCTAACAAAACGAAAGAAAAACCTTTCTGCTCTTGCTACGATATTTAACGATTACGTTATGACCAAACCTATATTAAACGTGAAATATTTAGACCGATTTATTATTTTATTCATTTGCATAATAATTATTTACATTTTATAACGAAGCGAACAAAAAATAACTAATTGTTCATTTATGTTTGTTATTGTATCGTAATGAACTGAAAATGAAGCCATTTGTTTGGTATTCTTATATATTAGTTTTATTTTTATTTTTTTGTTGTTCAACATATTGGTCAAATAAAAATGGCCAGCATAAGTGATTCGTCAGTAATTTGAATGAAATTAAATAACACATCGATGCTCGGAATATTGACTAATATTTTATTATGAATATTGATCAATGAAAAATATTTTAATATAATAAATGAATAGCATTCTTGTTTTTTGTTTTTTCATTTGAACAATATTATTAAATCTGACGATTTGAATATAAATGAATTTATTTATTTTTTGTATATTTATTTATTTAAAATGTATATAAAATTGCGTGTTTATATGACACGTAAATTGAATATTATTATTAATAATTATAATTTTTGTGATTTATATATACCTACGATAAATGTCTGCATTATAGGTGCATCCACGTCGCCGTCATCCTGACCTGCCCGAGAAATCCTCATGAAAGACTGGGATCTCAATACTCAGAATAGCATCGGTATTGTAGACACATTTCTTTTTTTATTTTTTCCTATCCAATCAGCGCGTGTCAGATATTAGAAATTATCACGCGCTTCCTCCTAATTTCTATTTCTTCAAGTTTTATTATTATTTTTTTTTTTTTTATAATTAATCACATTATCGAAGATTAATGAAAATTCTGGTGATGGGAAAAAGGTGTAGGGTGAATTAGCATGATCAACACCCACTGGCTTTATTATTATTATTATTTTATTATTAATATTATTATTTTATATATATTTATTATATTTATCTATTTTATTTTCTTTTTTTATAAAAATTCAATGAATTTATAGACACAATCTGTTGTGTCATAAATGTGTTGTTTTATTGAAAGAAAAAATAACCATGTGGATATTTTTAACAAATAACCAATCGATAATTTAAATGTTTAATTCGATAAACCAAAAATTTTTGTAGAGAAATTTCTTTAAAAGTATATCAAATATATTTCAATTGTAATATTTAGAAAGATATGAAAGTTTTCCACGAATTTATTCGGTATGTCATTAATGTTTCATCTTTGACCAATGATGAACGATTATAATCTTAAAAGTACTCATCGACCGATCAATCCTTCCGCGAATTATCGAGACTACGACGCATGGACGAAACAGAAATGACTGAGAGGAGAAGGAGGAAAAGGTGCATGGGGTGGATGGAGGGGGAGATGGAGGAGGAGGAGGAAAATGTCGAGATCTCGTTGAACGAGAATCCCTTTCGTAGAATCCACGAAGAGAGAAGTCAGTCGTTCTTTCGAGGCCGCAACCGCGAATTACATCGCAATTTCCCGAAATTGCGCAATCCGCGCGGGCTAATGGCCGCCGCTACCAACGGTTGCCCTCCGGCATAGTAGTTGGTGATGGTGATGGTGGTGGTGGTAGCGGTGGTAATGGTGGTGGGGTAACGACGACGAGTCCTGAAGCTTGCTTTCGAACATTGGTGGGGGAAGATTGAACGAAAGAGAGTAGGGGGAGAGGAGGGGGTGGTGGTAGTGGTAGAAAGAGAGTGATCATTAATTAAGCAAAATCATAAACTCTTGCGAGTCGCTCGTTCACTCGCACCACTTGCTTCTCCACCGGTTCCCTGCATTCAAGAAAAATTCTATCAAATCGTTTATCCCGTTCCGTTACTTTCACGAATGGCAAGCGAGATATTTTAAGCTCCTTACCTTACCTTACCTTACCTCCTTCTCTTCTCTTCCAATTTCTTTTTTTTTTTTTTTTCTAAGTCATGAGAAGGAAAGATTGATGTATTTAGAGAGAGAGAGAGAGAGAGAGAGAGATAGAGAGAGAGAGAGAGAGACAGACAATTATACAGAAATATGTTTGTTATCTTTAGTTAAATGTTGATTAATTAAATGGCAAACGTAATTTTTTATTTATTCAGATTTCTCGGTTTTTAACTTGTTCGTATTTTTGAAGTCTGTTGAAATTTTTTAATTTTTTAATAGGCCACGCGCCAAGTGACATAAGGACGATGAAGTAATAAATCAAAAAAACGTACTAATGTATTTTCGGTGTTATTATTATTATATGCTATTTAAAAAATAATTATATTATGTTATATAGAAAGAATATGATTTGTCAAAAATATATAACGTATTAATCCATTGGATTGGCAAGAAAGTAATTTTGGTTTTCTAGTGTGAAATAAAACTCTATTGTTTCTATACAAAAAATGAACTTTTTAAATTAAATAACAAAATTTTACTAACTTTCTATAACAAAAAATGAACTTTAAATTAAATAACTGAAAAATTCTAACGACAAAAAAAAAGAACGAAACAAACATAACACTATCTACTAGTGCAAGCTGAAATTACCAAACCCAATATTTTATTATTTTTTTTTGCCAACCCAATATTTTATTTTGTTTTTGGAATAATACAAGTAATAATATTTCAAATAATTTCAACGTAGAAAAATATTTCAAAGTTAACTAGTTTTAATAAGTAATAATAAAGTCTGAATTATGTTAATTTAAAAAAAAAAAAAAAAATGACAAGAGTATATATAAATATTGAAATATAAACCGTGAAAAAATTCTGACATCATAACTTATTACTCAATCTAATTTTATGCACGTGCATTTAACGCGTTATTTTCCAGTCTTCTTCGTATATCAATCAAATTGAACAGTCATTTACTAACAGCGTTGTATAATTTCATTCTTGCTCGATTTACTCAAATCTTCTGTTTCTTCATTTTCTTATTCTTTCCCTTCGTTCGATTACAAAGTAAGGTGTCGAAAATAGAAAGCCATTAAGACGAATCCCTCGATAGCTCAATCCAAATTCATGCAACATCCATCCGTCAGTGTGGATGGAACAAATCGTACCATCGTTCCATTTTATTCTTACCATACTCTCTTCCGACAAAGTTTCATGAATAATTTATACGATAAAAGAAAACGTCATCTCGTCTCTCCATTAATTTTCCTTGTAAGTTTAACTCTCTTTCTCTTTCTCTTTCTCTTTCTCTTTCTCTCTAATGTCATTTATCATTTTTCTTATCTAATTGCTTTAATTTCATTGATTTAAAACCTTTGATCTTTTTCTTCGATAATTTTCAAACTGAAACAAATCAAAATAAAAAAAATAAAAAAAATTAAAACGACAACGAATATTCAATTATTTTATTTTATTATTTATTGTTCACATAATAAAATAATTCAAAATCAATATTATTCATAATTCATAATTATCGAAGTATTTCTAATATCTAACAATTTAATTCAATCAACTTATTCCTTAACAAATACGAAACAAAAAATTCTAAGAATTCATTAAACATAATATGTATTACGAATAAATTACGTCTCGATCTATCTGACTTTTATTAAGAAATAAAAACAATATATATATATATATATATATACATAACATGTGGGTTAACGATTAGGCGTGGCCTTTTGCTTTAAGAGATAAGCAAAAATAAGAAATTTTCGCATTGTCGTGCATCTAAGCATTTAAAGGAGTATTCGAGCTACGAACTAATAAGAATTTATTTGCGATTCCTAGAGTTCTCTCTTGGAGCTCGTCAACGACCACATCGAAGACATGCTGGAAAGACGGTAGTGAAGAGGGAGGATTAAGGGGGGGATTAGGAAGAGTTGTATGGCGGGAGTCACGGAGATAGAAAAGACCCTCTTTTTTCTTCTTTCAATTTCTCTCTTTCTCTTTCTCCCGTTATATATAAATATATTATAAATGTGTATATATATATGTGTATGTCTATGTGTGTATTTGTGCTCGCGCGCGTATCGCAATGTCCCTTAACGACTGACGGCTGCTGGAGAACCGGTCGACCTCGATAGACCGTCGTCGTCGTCGTCGTCGTTGTTGGGTCTCAACTCCGTTCTACCTACTCAACTTTGCGGATCACCTATGTATTTTCGATACATATGTGTACATATATATGTATATATATGTATGTCTTATTATTATTATTATTATCATGTAGACACTTTGGATGCTGGATTTTGCACAATCGGTAATATGCTGTTTGTGTGACTTAACTTTGTGTATATAATGTTTGTGTATGTGTAATAGTAAATTCGAGCTAGGTACTTATATATATATATATATATATATATATATATATATGTGTGTGTGTGTGTGTGTTTATATACTTATTTATTTTTTTGGGAAAAGTATTATTGTTATTTCGAAGATCCGTTTGAATTAACACATTCGTTGATTTATTTTTTAAGAAAAATGACTTACAATTAAATATAATTTGTTTTAGTATTTTATTTTATTTAATATATATTTTTTAGTTAATTTAAAGATTTGAATATATATCGGAATGGATATTGTCTTTTTAATAATATTTGAATTGTTTGTTAAATTAATCGAAAATCGTGTCTAATAATTTTCTATTCGAATTTTTTGTTTTGTTTAATATTTCGTATTATTTTCATATTTAAAAATAATATCACGAATATTTCTATCATATACAGTAATTAGTATATATAATTAGTATATAATATAGTATATTTTAATAGAAATATATATATATATATTTCTAGGTATCAATATTTTATATTGTAGAGAATAACGCAATCTCGATAAGAAGAAGAATCACTTGGTTTCGATATAAAAAAAAAAAAAAACAGAAAAAACAAGTAAAAAGGAGATTAAATCGGAAAGATCAAAAGGATGATTCGTTTTGTTTGATGTATATAAGTCATCGGACGTAAAAGAAAGAATGGATTCGAATTGAAAAGGGTAAAAGTAAGAATAACGAGCGAGACCTCCCGGGGTGGAAAATCAAGGCGATCGCGTCGGATAGTCACGCGAGAAACGAAGTGGTTTACGCAACAAGAAAAGCACTACTCTACTCTCTCTCTCTCTCTTTCTCTTTCTCTTTCTCTTTCTCTTTCTCTTGGTTGCAACCCATGGGCCCCCCTCTCACTGTTCTCCATCGGACGGACATCACAGCAGTTTTCTCTTGCCTCCATTTTGCTCGTGTACTCGTTGCTTTTCTTATACGCAACTTGTATATCCATGTATTCTACTTACATGTATGTATTCTCGCATATGTATTATACATATATGTGTGTTTGTATAAGTGAGGAGGTCTTTGCGGCGAATAATACAAGCGTGGATTTTCGATACGAAAGGATGGGATCGATTTACACGGGCTCGTTCGTTCCTTCGTCGCGTGTTTCACAATGACACCTTATATCTCATTTAGAATCTAAAGAAAGATAAAGATAAAGATATATAGATAGATAATGAAAGAAAGAAAGGAAGAAAATATTGGTTGGAAATAAGTCTATTTTTGCTGACGACCATTGAGAAAAAAAATATTCTTATCTCTCATTGACGTTTAATTACATTGATAATATGATTACGTTCAAAACGATTATTAAATATCATTTCTACTAGACGATCTTCATATCTTCGTTTGTGGTTATCTTATATCGTGATAGATATTATTTCATTCTCAGATTTTTTTTTCGATGTGTTAATATTTGATATAATAATAATAATACTTATTGATCATCGGTATAAACGATATTTTTATTCAACATAAGCAAATGATATCAAAAGGATATCAGCAAAATAATCTTCTAAAGTGTTAACAAAGTAAAAATAAACTTTGAAAATACAATATAATAGAGGTATAAGAATAATCTTGAAATTTTGTAAAACATAATTATCGAATTAATTAATAATTAAAATATCAATTATATTGTTCGTTCTATGATCGATAATATTAGATTTTAAATTGACGTCGACAAATGATGATATGGAAACATTTGACCGGAAATGTATATTGCCTCGAAATACATATATCCTGTATCATTATTACTGAACCTTGCTAATATTTGATATAACAACGTTATTGAATTAGTTAATAATTGAAATAACAATTATGGAGGGGGATCGTTAGAGAACATCCTGAACATATATATTCAGATTTTTACTTGATGATATGTTAACGTTTAAACGATATATAATATGTATCGTTAATACCAATTCTTATGTTAGCAGCAGCAAGCAACACAACACATGAAAGAATTATTGCCCACGCTCAAACCTGGTGCGTAACGTTGTGGAAAATCCGGTCGAACCGGACGATCGGTACGGACGACGGTATGCGTTCCTCGTCGTCGTCGTCGTCGTCGTCCTGAATCCTGAGATCAAAGGCTCGCGAAAGCTTGACAAAGAAACCGATCGGTAAATAAGACAACGATGGTGGCAGGGGGTGGTGTAGGGTTTGGGGGTAAAGAGAACCAATAATAAGAAAAAACAAAACTGTCCTATCCCTCTTTTTCTCTCTCTCTCTCTCTCTCTCCCTCTTTCTCTCTTTAACAGTTGGTGAGAAAGATGTATATGTTTGTATATGTGTGTGTACCACCGGTCGTTAGGACGATCGAGCTTCGAGATGGCAAAAAGGGAAAGTCGTTTGTTTGCTCTGACTCTTAATGGCTGTCTTTGAACGAGTTCGTAATTGGTGCGACTCGTCGTCCCTTTTCTCTCTCTCTCTCTCTCTCTTTATCTTTCTTATTTTCTTTATACGTCGTTTTACTCTTTCCACAATGCCGTTCTATTTTTCTCCATTGCACCTCCTCCTTCTCTTAAATGGTTTTACTTCTTAAACTCTTGTCTTATACGTGTGTACTTCATATATATTTTATATTATATAATTTGATATTTTCTTTGACATTATATATATACATATATATACATATTTTACGATGCACCGGCCACGTGTTGCTGTGATTTTATTATAAAATGTTGATTTAATATAATTCAAAACTATTTAGTAAATTATAACAACTCATAAAATAATATCACAATTACAATGAAATACATCAAATAATTATACACGAAAAAATATAAATATCAAGGTTATGTCGTATGTAAATCTGAAAAAGAAAACGTATGATGTGAATATATCCAAATAATTAAATTGTGATGCAATTCCATTTATTGACAACTTATAGTACTTAAAGACCTACATAACCTTTAAATAATAAATCCCTAAATTAACAATAAAAAAATACAAATAATCGCGATAAAAATTATTCTATGTACTAAGTTGAAAAAAATCACACAAAATAAAACAAATTTCATTAAAATCAGTTAACTTATTTTCGAATTATAAGTAAACAAACATGATGACACTAATTTTTTCTATATAAAGAGATATTGCTTATTTTTTTAAAAAAGATCGACAAATTATTATTAGTAATACAAACATATATCGATCATTTATTTATTACAATATTAATAAAAAAAAAACCCCCCAAAAAACAAAGAAATATTTCAATCGAATAAAATGACAATAGTGAAACTAATGAGAATAATATCAATAAAATAAATAGAAGTCATAGGCAACTGTATTGTAAACATAACAGTTATTTGTTTTTGTCCTTGCTTCTTTGTATAAGCTTGATAACGATAAAGGACATTAGATATTTGTATTTTGAATAATGTCAGTATACGTTTCTAATGTGAAGTGTGTTAACACGTTAATTTGTGTTCATTTTTGGCTTGTAACCAAAGTATTTTCTTCGCTGTAAAAGCTATCTTGCAACTAAATCGTATAAGGTAATGTACAATACGTAAATACGATTATCCTTCTTTTAAAATAACATTTCTCCCTTTTCTCTTATTTCTATTTTTTTTTATTTATTACTTTAATCTTACTTACTTTAGTAATCGTTCGAGATGACGATGAGATAAGATCACATTTTATACGATAAAATAATATTTACCAGATTTGTTTCATAATGAAGGATAGAAAAAGAGAGAGAAGATTGATCTTCTAACGTTAACTCAAAAGCAAACCTATGATAAGAAAGTTATATTATTTAAAAAAAAAAAGAAAATAAAATAAAATAATAAAGCAAAACAATAATAATGTACCTTTATCCGTTGGTTGTACCTTATCGTAAACTCGCTTACACGAAAGTGAAAGTAAGCAATGTATATATATACATAAACATACATACCGTGATTACTATTGCCATAATTCATTTTCTTCTTGTCCAAGTTTATCGGAATAAATCACTTAGGAAGTTAAGTTAAGATGATTTTTAGTTAGAAAAGACACGTCCGCTGTTAGTGATTATTTGTCGATTTAGTTGATAGTTGGGATATACAGTAAGTAAACGTGTTGTGTGTTTCTGTTAGAAGAGTAACGTTGAGGGATGGGGGATAACTTTCTTCGTTCGTATGTTCGTTGAAGTGGCATAAGTGGGTATTATAGAACAGGATGTTCTCTCTCTCTCTCTCTTTTTCTATATATCTTTATCTCTTTCTTTCTTGTATATACTCTTATACTTTAGTGTTCTATAGCTAAGAACGGAAATTGCAGCAAGAACGAACTGCACGGCATGGCACGGCACGGTGCTTTATAAACAGCACGTGTACGAGTCGCGAAACGCGAATTGTGATCGTGGTTTAATGGAAATCATTCCAATGTGGGCAAAGTGGGCCGTAAATTTAGCGAGCCGCGGCACTCGCCATTTCATTGAGCTACTACATCCACTCGCTGAGCTTCTCGTGTGGCTCAGGATGAATGAAAAAGAAGAGGATGAGAAGGGAGAATGAGAAAACACAAAGCCGTCCCTTCCGCTTGCTCGACGACCCTTGTCCATGCTTCGATTCGATTCGAGTGAAAGAGTGTGTATATGTACATGTGTGTATGTATGTATGTATGTATGTGTACTTCTTTGAATATTGGTCGTCGCTTTTAAATGAATTCTTTACGATGGACAATGAATGCACTTCGATAGATATATCCAGCATTTTTTTTTTATTTATTATTATTATATTTTTTGGAAGATAGAAATGGAAAGATGGCGAATTTTGTTATCAAATTGTTTTTTTTTTTTTTCATGTAAATTATAATAATATTATTTTTTAGTAGGCCTAATAAATTAGATATTTGCGGCAATGAACTTCTGAGTTCCTAATGCCAATTAATAATAATAATAATAATAATAATAATAATAATAATAATAATAATAATAATAATAATAATAATAATAAAAATGAATTTGATTCGCGATATTAATATCGTTTGTTCATTTAAAAAAAAAAATATATATATATATATATATATACTACATAATAAAATGTGTAGAATAGGAAATTAATTTTATCAATTCCTTTTTTTTTGTTTTTCAATTTCTTTTTCGTTTTTAAAATTCACGAAATGATATAACTAGATAAATACGCGTTTCGATAAGTTACATTTTTTTCTTTTTTTTTCTTCGTTTTTTGAACTTCATTTTTCAATATCTCGAGTATAATCTGGTATAACGCGTATAAAATTTCATAAACAGTATAATTACTTTTAATCTACGTCTGTTTCCCCCTTCATTCATGTATGTATGTGTGTGTGTTCGTTAATACTGTTCGTTGATTTCATCGTTCATTTTTTATTTTTTTCCATTACCTTTCCGTTTTTTTCCATTTTCAATTAATAATACTATTAATTAGCAATTCCACTAGATCGTTGCTTTACAATTCACTTTTATTCGCATATACAAAAGCGTTTTAATCATATATGGGTAACTGCATATATATATATATATATCCACATATTTACCATTAGTAAATAATTTTGAAATATAAATTAATCGTACTAGACGAGGTTATATATATAACTATACATTCAAGATGAAAAAAGGGGGGCTAAAACATAAGTTGAGAAAAAAGGAAAACTAATAGGGGTGAAACGAGCAACGATGATACGTGATACGAATTTTATTCATACCCGAAACCCTTTAAATACTTTACACGTAGTATAGGGGGATGATTGAAACGGAAAACAAGGGGCTAAAAAAAAACAAATAATTAAATAAAATAATTTAAAAACATATTATAACGATGCAAACGTAACGTAGACAAATAACAAACAAACAAAAAGTATTAAAAGAAAAGTAAAGAGAAGAACAACAAAAAAAATACAGTAAAATAAAATAAATTAGATAGTTTAAATAGATAGGTAGTATATATACAGATAAAAGGGAATCGAGAATTTAAAAGAGAATAGAAGGGCTGACTGTGTGGCAATAAATTTTCCTGTAAATCGTTGAACTCTCTCGTTCGTTTCTATATGTATGTGTTGTTATGTGGTATATGTAATAGTATACACACACACACATACACAGAGTAAAAGACACACGTACACGTATAGGTAAATGTGCACACTAGATTTTACCAATACAGAAAAGGGGATGAAGCGTGGTTGGTGTTGTATAGGAAGAGAAGTGGGGTAAAAGAGGGCAGAATAGGATGGAATGGGATGATGGGGTAGGGTGGAATGGGGTAGAAAAGGGGTCTACAGGGAGAACCGATTACTTTGACGCATTTCGAAGCCGCGTGCTTTATCCAACGCGTCTATCGTTTTACGATCGTTGACGTTTCTCTTCCCTCTTTCCGTTTCTTTTTTTTTGCGTTGTTTTTTTTTTTCGTTCTCTCTTTCTCTCTCGTTGGTTTTTCACTGGAACTCGATATTCGCGACGCGCGGAATGAAAATAACTTGGTCCGGTTCGTACACGCTTCGTTACGGCGTCACGACGAGGCTTTACAGGATCGGATCGAGAGTGAAATAACGTTCAACAAGTAGGAGAGTACACCCCCTCTTCCACCCCCCACCCCCACCCTTGTCTTTTTGTCTCTCCTCGTAGGGGCTTTTTTTCGCTCGTTTCACCTTTTTTCTTTCTCTCTCACTCTCTCTATTTCCCTTTTTTTTCGGATATTTTTTTTCTCTCTTCCTCTTTCTATTTTCACTCTTTTTTTTTTTTTTTTTTTTTAACGTTGTCGTTTTCAGGACGATAGAATAAACTTGTTAATCACTGAACTCTCCTCTTTCTTTTTCCTTTTTCTCTACCCCTCACTCATCCCACCAGCTCGTTTTATTCGTTTAAAATTAGGTTTTTTGTTTATAATTATCCTCGTGTGTTTTTAATTCGTTGATAATTGGATACAGATAGAGATTTAGTTATATATATATAATACACGGATCTTTCGTGATCCTTCCCAATGATTAATCATTTTTTCTTTTTTTTATTTCTTCTTCCTGTCATTAGTAGTATCGATTGCACGCGATTGTGCAACGAAGCAATTGCAATAATATTGCGAGGAAAAGAATAAAAAGAATCTATAGTCGCGGAAAGTTTTCACTTAAATAATGAATCAGCGTATTTAGATGAATTAAGATCAATAATGCGTTTCCGCAAAAGTCAACTTGTTCTTTTGTTGTATTTTATTTTTCTTTTCTTCTTCTTCTTATTCTTATTCTTCTTATTCAATTACGTTTAATTCTTAAGATTTATGATAGAAAATGAGAAATTGAACCATCCTTGACGCACGTTCTTCATCGTTGTGTAGTTTGTTGTTTGTTGTGTTGTTAGGTTTCCTGTTCTTTCAATATAAACAAGAAAAATCTTTAACCTATGGAAAAATTTAGAAAGATTAAAAAAAAAACATATTATCAGTAGAGAATCTTAGAAAAATGATTAGACTAGTCCCAGTTGAACGGTCAACTCGGTTACGATCGGACCAGCATCATTATCCACTTGCGGTTTAGCGGTTTTATAATAAGTACACGATCCTTCTGGACGACCAGAGGATTCAGCACAGACTTCCTCATTGTTGCGGTGAATCAACGTCCACCTACTTGGTTGGACATATATGCTCTCTCCCTATACGTTTATTCACACACGCGTGACGAACCTGCATTTATTTATGTCACATATGTTTACATATATATATTCTACACACATAAATATATACATATATGTTTACATTTATAGGTGTATAATATCCTGCATTTATTTATAATTTCTATCAAATGATAGGAGCCCTTTGTCTTGTAAATTATTCTATTAATTTATAGATCTTTCTAGTCGTCTAATATATTGTTTACCCTTTTTCTTCTTATTAAGTTGTTGTATATATATAATTTATTTAATTTATTATATTATTAATTATTTATAATTAATTAATATAATTTAATTATATTATTATTATTATTATTATTATTATTATTATTATTATTATTTATATTATATTAATTTATATTTATTACTTATATTATATATTATTATTATATATATATACAAATTCGTTATATATTCTTTAACAGTTTTTTACAAATTTTCTTAAATTTTTGTTTTTTTTTATTTAACCAACCATCATATTTTATTTCTATAATAGATACTTTTGTAATTTTTCTATGTGTATTTCTTTGTTCTTTTGGTAACATAAAATTTGTAACAAAGCATATGTTTTATCTTATGATTAAACACATATGTATAATATGTGTATATTTTTTGTGTAATAATTGAATTTGTACAAATTTAGTCATATTATTAATTTGTACAGATATTTATCTAATTTTAATTGGGATTTAATTTGAGAATTGATATAGGAAAATTTTGGTTAGAAACAAAGAATTTCTAACAAGTAATATAATCTGTAACATTCGTCGTCGTATGTCGCAGAGGACGGAAAGCTCGTAGATGCGGGACCAGAGGGACTGGAATATTAATAGAAGATTTCTCTCCGTCCTGACTAATTTACCGCTTCCGTTAAGCTCGAAGTAGCTTCTAGGTCCCGCGAACGTACAACGTTCGCCCAGATTTACGTCACACATACGCATACACATTTTTTTCTAATCATTTCATTTCTTTCATCTTTTTCTTTCATTATGTCAACATCATTTTCAGTTGTGTCGAATAAACGATGTAGATAGAAATTGATATATTTTTTCTTTTTAATTAGAAAATATTCGTAAATCTTTTTCAATGTAATTTTTTTTACATTTACGTATAATTTATTTACAAAGTTTAGATGCATAAATATGCATTTTCTTATTCGTACACTTACGTTGATTACAAATTATTAATTATGTAAAAAGAAATAAAATTTATTTTTAAAGGTTGGTTTAATTTAATACTATTTTTAGCTGTGTGCTGAAATAAGTTAACTAATATTACTATTATTAATATAATTATTATTTGTTATATATTTAAAAATTACACAATTGTGTATAGATAATAAAAAATTAGATTATTGTTTCGATATATCGTATCGTATGTTTTGAAAATTGTTTTATCATCGATACATATATCAAAAATGAGATCTCGAAGTTACTGGCACGTCCCGTAGCACGACAAAAGTCATTCCTTGTACACAACAGTACACACATAGAAACGGGTGGTATATCAAACGTGCGTCTCACCAAGCGTATGGGAGTTCATAAATCTTCGAGATTGACGGCCGACATTAATCTTACGTTTTCTACGCGCATTTCCCGCGATCATATACATCCACGCGAATTATCCGCTTCCCCTGATCCCAAGCCCGTTGCTTAGTTGCATCTTGCCACGTTACTGTACTTCCTCTTACCTTTTCTTTCCTTTCCTTTCTTTTTCTTTTTTATTTTTTTTATTTTTCTTTTCTATAATTTTCTTTTTATCCCAATGAAATATCCCTTTTCATAACCGAAAGGTGATGGTAAAGGTAATCACTTATAGAAGTAACGTTCTAAGTGACGTATATTATACTACACGGTTCCAAGTTAGGAAAATGAATGGTAATAAATATTTCTTTATCGTCGTTAGAGTTCGAAAATTTTATTTTTCATTCATTCCGAACAAAAGTATCACTAATAAGATATAATTGATTTTATGTTCGTTGGAAATTTTTTGAATTTATACTTACAAGATATAATACAAAATTTATATTATAAAATAAATAAATATAAGATACACTCTCTTACTTTTGAAAAAAAATAAAAAAGAAATAAAAACTAAAGATATATCATTAATTTTCTAAATAAAATAAGAAATAATTCATAATACTATAAATATAATTTCATATAATATACATATATTTGATTTTAACATGAAACTTATAAAAAATGATTAGACACAATCGTATGATATTTAGTTAAAAAAAAAAAAAAAATAGTTATCCATAATACGATATATACATATAACTATTAAATTTATTTATTTTTACGTGTCGTAAAGCTAAGTCAGTGTAGCGAGAGATGTCGTTCAGTATAGCATCAGCAGCAACAGTAACAGCAACAGCATCATCATCCCTCGTATCGTGAACCTCCCCCCAACTGCACTTCTCATTCTACTCAAAGCCCCCGACCAACCCCTCGAGTCCCCTATTTCCCCAATCCCATCCCCCCTTTTCTAACCGAATTAACCGCTCGTCGTCAGTGTACATAGCCTCGAAACCGGTGATGCAAATGCTCGCGCGTAACATCGTCGCAATGCCGGATTCGCGGCTATATCCTGCATGTGACGAGCTTGGTACCTACGACCGCAATATATTACTCTCGTGAGAGTGTGTGTAAGAGAGTGAGAGAGAGAGAGATGAGATGAGATGAGATGTATCTACTATCTCTTGTAATTTACGTACGATTATGCGGATGTACGGAAAACGTATGCAAAATTATGGATAAATCTTGACAAAGTATCTTTTTTTTCTTTTTATTCGACTGTTCATTATTTATAATATCGTTGATTTTGATAAATTGAGAGAAAGAGAGAGAGAGAGAGAGAGAGAGAGAGAGAGAGAGTGTTAGATATTTTGTATATAAGTAATTTATTATTGTTGTTGTTTGTAAATCAATAATCTGTGTTAAGATTTTTATATTTCTTTTTATTTGGGAGGGTAGATGTGAAGTTATTTGTTAGCAATAAATAATAAATCAAATATCCATAAATTATAATTGATAGAAAGAAATATTACTTATTACGGGAATTTATTTAAATAATTATTTTTATTATTATTATTAGTATTCATATATATATATATATATATTTATATGTAGTGTGTAGTAGATAGTTGGAATAAAATTGCTATTGAATTGGCAAGTAGTTACTTACTTACTTACTTTTACTTGACGAGTAAAGGCGTTCTTCCATGGGTCCGAACAAAAAAGCACCTTTGTCGAGAGAGACCGGAAACGTCGTGTCTGCCGTTCTCACTCGTTCGCTCTTGCTCGTTCGACTCTTTAAGGTCAACGACCCATGACTTGTATGGGTTTAGAGATCGAACTCTACTCTACAGATATACCGACACGCCATTTATTGCCTATCTTCCTCCACCTCCACCTCCACCTCCGCCCTTCGAACGATAATACACCGTCTACTACTACTACTTCTTCTTCTTCTTCTTCTTGTTCGATGGCAACTATGACTTTTTTTCTTCCTCTTTTTATTTTTATTTTTATTTTGACGACATTTTTACGACTTTCTTTTTCTTTTCCACATATCACATGGGATAATAATATGTCTCTCCTTTCACATTCTTTGGCACATTATTCTTTTTGTTTTGTGCATTGAAAATAATTAACTTTCATTTATGAGATCATACATCGAAATAAATAATTACATCTTTTGATTAAAAATCATATAAATCATTGATAATTTATTTTACATATATTACCTCATACGTTATGTGAATATCTATTGATAATATTTGATATAATTAATAATTATTTTTATTTTTGTGAAATTTTTATATAATAATTTAACAACAAATGATTGCCAAACTTTTGGCATGTAGTGTATAACGTGTCTCTAGGTAAGTGGAAAGTCGCGAGTGTTAACCCGAAGCCCCTTCCGCGTATAATGTAATAGCAAAAGCGACGCTACTTGTTTCGTTACGGTCCGATAATTTTAACGTAGCCATTCTAGGTATGATTCACTTGTTACGGATTTAAATTCTACCTTCGTCGCACGCCATAAAGTGCGTATTATTCCGACGTTTAGAAAAAAAAAACTCTATGTTAGAATAATAATAAAAATAAAACAAAAACAGATATAAAGAAGGAGAAAAAAGAAGACAAATAATTGACGATATGTGTAACAGGGTAAATGGGTGAGGGGCGGGGCAGGGGGGGGGGTAAATAGGTTTTTCTTTTTATTCATGAATATTATCCTATTACGATACAAAAGGGAAAACGAATTCTATTAAATCAAATTCTCTTCTTTTTTTTTTTTTTTACGTATCTAATAATTATATTACATAATGTGAAAGTTATTGTATACTATTGTACTATTATTAACATTAAATATTAAGCAAATATGCATTTTATTTTACAATACATTACATTTTACCAATTATTCAATATTTCTACCGTTTTTTTTTTTTTAATTAAACAGTATTGCTTAACCTATTATTATTATTATACTTTAATAATCTTAAATGTAATATCAAATTTATACGATACATGACTGTATATATGACTACTGAAACATTTCTTAACACGATTATATTTAGAAAGCATAAATATATTATAACTTTCTTTGAAGTTTACAAGAAAGAGATAATAAGTCAGACTATACTCTAGTCTACCTACACCCAGTAGTATACCCCATATATATTTATATATATATATAATTTTCGCGATAGTAGTCGGAAACGAGACGATGGGGAAAATACAAGGTGCAGATAACAAAACGACTTAAACAGAACGTAGACGACGACAAAGTTGAGGTGTACGAGGACGAGGACGAGGACGAGGACGAATAGGACGAGAACATAGAACGTGGACAACACGACAGGAACGCGTAACAACGACGTTAGACTGGACACTAGGAAACCTGTGTGAAGGTGGGGTTTCGTGAGTGTTTCCAGAGGTTAGGAGGAAAAGGAGGGAAGAGGGAGGGAGGGAGGGAGGGAATAACGCGTACACGTGTAAGCGTGCAGCCCATTAATCCGAGCGTGTCGCATTGATCTATCATTGTCCTGGCCCCGGGCTGATATACACATCTGAGCTTGATACATAATAGATCGCGAACGTGGTCTGGCACGACGCGAATAGCAGCCTGCTTGCTTGCTTGTTCACGAGAAAGAGAAAGAGAGAAATAGTGTTTTATGCGCGCTAGTACTAGTTTCTGCACACCTAGAAAGAGCATATATATAAACACACACCTGTATATCTTTATCCGTATATCTGGTATATAAAAGTCAGCCAACCCAGTTTTAACGTTCCGTCCAGTACCTTCCAAGTATAATCCAGTTTTGTTTAGGTCGGTTAAATGTATTTGATACACATATGTAATATATATATTTATATATATGTGTATGTGTGTATGTTTCTCTGTGTGTTTTAGTTCGTACGTTTTTGTATTGAACAACGTGTATTATTTAAAGATACGTTATTATCGGAGATGGAATTTAATTTTCTCTCTCTCACTCTTGAATTTTTTTATTCTTTTCTTTTCTTTTCTTTTCTTTCGTATTTTCACGACAATAATTTTATTACTTTTTTTTTTGTCGTCGTATCGCGAGTTCACTTTATTTATATTGTTAAGTTGTTATTGTTAAGCTGGTTAAGGTTTGTTGTGTATAATAACTTACTTACGTTGGTATTTCTTTACAAGCGATAAAATGTGAAACGGAAAAAGTCACACACTTCGAGTTATATAGTACTTTATTTAGAAATATATATATATATATATATTTTTATTTTTATTTATATATATATATTATACATTCACGCTATAAACTCGTCGTAAATTTTCAAACGTTTTTTTTTTTTTTTTTTATTCACCTTCGTGCATATTTGAAAAAGCAATTTTTCGCAAACTTATTTTTCCCTTGGAAAAATTTCAACTTCGCTTTTGCAAGGACGATGAATAGTAGTACCTAGTAATAATAATAATAGTAGTATAGTATAACGTATCTATATATGTATATATTAAAATATACTTTTACTTCGAATTGAGACTTTCAACGACGTTGTAACGTTAATATTATCGTAAAAAATTGTACTAGAAAAGGGTGACTGACGAAAAAAACAAAAAAAAAAACAAATTAAATTATCAATATATATATATATATATATATCATATGTGTAAAAGAAAAGTATTGATAAAGAAATTGTTCGAGCGAATAATTGTTCACATTTTGTAAACGAGAGTAGTGGTTGGTGTTGGTGATGTTGAAAAAGAAAAAACAAGAAAAAAAAATAAATAACAGATCGATTTTGTATATCGATCAATCGTAACGATTCGTAACGAATCGCGTGTCTCACTTTCGAGAGACACGTTACCTACCTACATCTATGTGTATGTCTGTATGTGTATGCGCGCACGTGCACTTTCAGCTCAACGTGTGCTATCACGCGTTTACTTTTCTCTATCTTTCTCTCTTTCTTTCTCTAACACACATTTCTATTCGTTGTGCTTTGGTCGTGAGTTAGCTAGCGGTTTACGGGTCTTAGACCAGTTCTTGAATAAGATTGCGAACGGAATTGCGTAGTCGTCAGACATTTGCAGAACCTGAATCCTGACAAACCGAATCGACCGTATCGACTTTTCTTTTTATCTTTTTCTTTCTCTCTCTCTCTCTCTCACACACACACACACTCACTCTTTTCATTTTTATTTATTTTTTCTTTATCGATAATTCATGTTTTCCCTTTTCTTTTTTTTTTCTTTTTTTTCATTTTTTTTCTCTCCACTCCAAAAACACTATTAAAACATAACGATTTTGACTTATTGATTGATTTATTTATTGAAATTTAACTCTTTCAAAACAGTAATTATTTTTTCACAATTTAAAAGTGCTTGTGCTTGTTGTCAGACCACTTTTTCTATAATAAATGTATTTTATTGATTTTTGGACACGCATTCATACACGAGTACACACATTATATATATATATATATACATTAATTGAACCGAGTTGAATAAAAAATAGAAATCAAATACGATAAAACATTCTTTATTAGTGTTTGCGTGAGCGAATTTGATACACGACGGAAGTAAGTTATATCGAATATAGTATATATATATATATATATTTATATAATTCTCGTTTAACATTTTTATTATTTTACCACGATAGAAAAATAATAATAATATCATATTACGTTAAGAAATTTGATAGAAAATAATATGAAAATTATTCTATTTAAATATCATCAAGTATCAGATGATTGGTGTCACGTGCATTAACACAATTCGATAATGTTAAAAAAAGGTGTGTTGACAAGGATGGAAGAGTTGAGAAAAGTAGAAGGGATGGTTTTGGGGGGATGGCAGGAAGGGTTGGTTGAATACAGAGGAAAATAGTTGTTCGCTTTTCGTTTCTCAAGCTTTTGGAGTCCGAGGAGGATTAAACCGAGCTTGATTTTAACGGTAGTCGAACTTTCGTGATTCTCCACCTCTTTCTCCTCCACCACCACCTCCTCCTCCTCTATCTCCTCTCTTCTCCTCTCCTCTCTTTCTCTCTCACTGGCGCGTTTGAAGTTCTTGCTAACTCGATTAATGGATACTCCGTTTGCACGGGATTACTCGTGGTCGTGTAATTGAGTCTGATTCACACCAAGAGGCGGCAACAATCGTGGCCAACAAAACGTTAGACCGTGTATCGCGAGATTTTACAATTATTATTATTATTTCGTTCACTTTTGCAGTATTTTATGATACTGCTATTTTTTTTTTTTTTTTTTTTTATTATGCTTACAAAAGAAAATAAATAAATAAAGAAAAAGTCGACGTGATCATTGCATCAAAAGAACACACATTCATATTGTATGATAATATAATTTATTTGTTTATTATCTTTCATGTAATGCACTATCATGCAATTTGCACATTCGATTGAGGAAATGAATATATATATATATATTGTTTTTGCTTATTTGATGAAACAATTTATTGGTAATATCTATTAGAACTTTATTGGTAAGAAAATGGATAATAAAAAGAATATACCATAGATACGTGTATATATGTATATCTATATTGTACATATGTAATTTGTATATATGTGTATATAGTGGTCGAGACCCCGTTATATAGCATGTAATACGTTTATGGATATGAAACTGCTGCAACTCTGTATCTCTTCTATCGCGTTCCATGGTACACACGAGAGACCACATTGAAAATTACACCCCGTTGAAAGAGTCGGGGCTCATTGCTAAATCCTATTCCAAGAGTTGACCGCCATCGTGCTTGCCTGCCTGCCTGCTTGCCTGTTGTAACGAAACTCCGATCCTCTGATCTATGTTGTACGCACGACCACGTAAAAACGTTTGCCTGACCGTCCCAGTGTTGGCTCTTTGATCGTCCCATGTAAAATTGCACGTTTGCAACCTGAAAGGTAATAAAAAAAAGAAAAAAAAATACAACCCCACTACCACCACTATCACCACCATCGTGTTTCATACTTATTAGTTTGAAAAATCTTACCCTTTCACGAACAACATTTATTACTCTCGTTATATTCGATCCAACTATCTCAAATAATTCACGTAGAAATTCATATTTTTTTTCTTCTAAAGAGTTTAATAAAAAATAGTAATGAATTAATTGAGAAAAAATATGAAACATAGGTTTTAAATTAATTACGATAATAATTCATTTGTAAAACGTATTCTTTTTTAATTCGTCCTAATTTTAAAGATTTATTTTATATCGTCCCTTTTTTTAGTTAAAAATATTATTAAAGGTTAAAATAGTTTAAAGGATAAAAAAATATCTTACGTACGAATCAACGATGGAAAACAAACAAAAAGAAAAAAAAACAATATTAACTCTTTCACTTGGTCAATTTAGTTATTACTGTCATATGAGTGGGGAAGTGGGATGGGGGTATATATATATATCTCACACAATTTATTTGATCTTTGGTATATAATGATAAAATAATCACAGAGAAATCGACTTTCCTTTTAAAGTAGAAAAAAAAGTAACAGAAAGAGAAAGAAAGAAAGAAAGAAAGAAAGAAAGAAAGAAAGAGAGAGAGAGAGGTCAGATAATAATGTACGAATCGCAACGTAGCCGGATGCGACGAATTAAGACGAATTAGCGTCATTTATTTAGAGACAAAAAGCATCAGGATAATGACCGGTGATGGTCGTGGTCGTCGGTATATAACGAGTGGCGTAATAATAAGGTCCGTTCTCCTAGAAACGGTACTAACGTCTAAAACCCTTTTCTTTCTCTTTCTATCTTCTGTCTCTGATGTTTTAAGATGACGGTCTCTTTAGGCGTTTTACGAGCGAGCAATAGGGGTTCATTAGAATTATTACCGAAAGGACTCTTCTTCTTTCTCTCATTATTCTTTTATCCTTTATTTTTAAATTGGATTCTTCGAAAACACTATATATATATATATATATCCCTTTGCTATTGCAATAATATTCTTACTTATTTTTTCATTTAATTTATTTCTATTAGAATACAAAATTACAGAAAAAGAAAAGAAAACAATTATCTATAAATTAGAATACTATGAAAGGGTAATCGTAAATGATGATAATTTTGCCCAATACGATTTGATATTACTAATAATAATAATAATAATAATAATAATAATAATAATAATAGTCTAACTAATACAACAGAATAATTGTGCCCATAATTATGAAAATGGTCTAAGTAAAAATTAAAAAAAAAAATGAGTTTATCAATTATTACACACCACATTATTTTAAACTAAATAAATTCAATGCAATTTTCACGATATTATCAAAAATGAATCGTTAGGTAATGTTTGTTATTTTATTATTGCATAGAATTCATATAGTGTTCAAATATAAATGTTTAAATATCTCGAAATAAGAGATATATGACTTAGACCACTTTCTTAATTATGGGCAGCACAATTATAACACGAGGTAATAACATGGTAAAAGAATACATTGAAACACGTCGTTTAAATTATTCCGTATAAAAAAAGAACAAGAACAACAACACAACAACAACAACAATAAAAATAAAGAATTAAATTATAATATCGGTGTCAAAATAATCATACAATATGTTCGGTGTTATAATATTCATAGTTAAAATATGTGAGAAAAAAAGAATTAAAAAAGAAATATAATCAATGACGAAAGAAGAATAACGTGTGTAATGGACGCGTGAGATAATTCATTGTTTAACCGACGACGTTGTGTGTTAACCAGCTCTAACACTGATGCATGTTTATTAAAAAAAAAAAAAAAAAAAATCAAGAAACATATATAAAAAATAAAGAGTAGAAATTAAAAAAAAAAAAAAAAAAGGAGATAGAGAATAAAATGTACGCGTGCTGGTGTTGTTGTACACTTGGGAAAAAGAGGAGGATGAGGAGGAGGAAGAGGAGGAGGAGGAGGAGGGCACACGTACGACCTACGCGAAAAACCCTTTTACCAGTCGATGTATACGATCCATTGTCTTCGAGGGAATCGTTATTGTTGTGCAATGGTAAAATTACGGGCGGATCCGCGTCCTTTCGTTTTTTATTTTTTTCTCTCTTTCTCTTTCTTTATGTTTCCACGCGCCATGGCTCTCACGGAAGAAGCCCGCGAATTATTATAGTTCGTTTTACTCCACGTAAGCGTGGATCATTGCTCAATCGTTTGCTTTTGTGTTACCGTTAACGGGCTGCCAAGCAAGCAAGCAGGCAGGCGGTCTGTTATGGTCTTTACGATGATTATGCCACGTTTAGAAATTATCGCCCACTCATTTCGAAACTTTCCACGTTCGTGAACTAACTAAATAATTAACAATAAGTTTGATCATTCGATTAAAAAATATTCATCATGATTAATTATTTTCATCGTTTACCTGTTTGTTTGTTTGTGTGTGTGTGTGTGTTTATCATTTATAAAAAGTATTTCGTACTCGTATTAATATGAACTATAATATTGTAAAGTCAAAAATATAGTGTCATTTAAAAAAATAACGGTAACCTTAAAAAGTATTGAAAATAAATTTTTTTTAACTTTTTTTTTATTGCAATTTATAGTTAATTAAAAACAGATTAACTTTTGTTTAAAGTATTTTTTTGTCAGGTTATTGCAAGTACTTGAAAAATCGTGAATACAATTATATAGGACATCCTGTGTAAATATAAGATTGAGTAATAGATGTTTGTTTATTGGGTTCTGTATTTTATAATATTATTATTATTATTATTATTATTATTATTATTATTATTATTTCAAAAAATACATGGTTGGTAATATTTTTAAAACGAATACACGTGGTTTAAATCAATATGTAGTATAATCCATCATTTGTTTATTTTTTCTTTTTTTCTTTTTAAAGTATTCGTTAAAAATATTAAAAAATGATTGATCGTTTAAATAAAAGTGTGAAAAAATAATAATAAAATATTATATAGTTTTCCAATGAATCAAATACCTCAATCTCTTACACATCTAATCAATTTTATATATAATCTAGAATATGAAATTCCTATTTCGATTACTATATTCTATATATATATATATACCTTTCGTACGATCGCCATAGGAGACGTATAGAGAAAATCGAATTAAAGATAACACCTTATATATCGAGTTAGTGCTAAGTTTATCGACCACTTTCACCGTACTATCGATAAGATCTGAAAATTATATTCGGGAAATTGCAATTCGAAGTAGGTAACTATACTCAAGTGAAGTAAAGAGGAAATGAAGGACTTTATATATTTTAGGAACAATTATATTATGATATATAAAATATCTAACAATAATTGTATAAAATCGTGAACACTGATAATTGATAGAATTTTCGTTGAAAAAAAAATTTACCTAGTAAAATTAATTAACCAAAAAATATCAATGAACGTATAAGAATAAACCAAAGGTAGGTATAATCTATTAAAACAAAATATTATATACGATATTACATTTTTTATTTCTAATTTTTATTTTCTTCTTCTTCTTCTTCTTCTTCTTCTTCTTCTTCAAAAATAAAATCATTTTAATAAAATACGACTGTGTACCGTGTAAAATATTTAAATATATAAAAATAATATCTATGCGAGAGTAAAAAAAAAAACCTTGTTTTTAAATATCGCATAACTGGTAACCAAAACGTGTAGTCAAAATGAATTTTGTAAAAAAGGAATAAAAAAAAAACACGTACCGTGTATTAAAAGTTTCAAAGGTATACACGCGCATACACACATATGCACACACACACACACACACACAAATATAAAATATTCAAACGTGTATATATATATATATTTTTTTTTCTCTCTCTCTCTCTCTTTCTCTCTCTCTTTATATATATATACGTACGTTCGTAACGTTAACGTTAACGTTAACGTTAACGACAACGGCAACGACAACGACAACGACAACGACAACAACGGCGACGAATAGATACGCAATACGACAAACGGGAGCTTAATATCCACTGTGATGGATGGAAATTGAAGCGACGCGTTTACGGCGTTACTGAGTGAGTATGAGAGAAAGATAAATAGATATATAGATAGTTAGATAAATAGAGATAGAGATGGAGAGAGAGAGAGAGAGAGAGAGAGAGAGAGAGAGAGAACAATAGCAGATGTCGCGTGATTCACGCGTCTCGCGTCATTAACTTCTGTTCTCTCTCTCTCTTTCTCTCTCTCTCTCTCTCTCTCTCTCTCTATTTGTATTTGTATATGTGTATATATACATATGTGTGTCCTGGGTACGACGGATAATGCGTCCTCGTGTATCGTGTATCCGTAAATAGATACCTGTTCGACGTCTCCTAGAGCTCCGATCCGGGTTGCGGTTTAAACGCGCGTAAAATTCTATTTGCTATCTCTCTGTTTCTTTCTTTCTTTCTTTCTTTCTTTCTTTTCTATTCTTTTACTCTTTCTCTTACACATACTGTGTGTAATGTGACGTAAATGGATCATCGATTCGTTGCGTACGTGATTTGAGCGGTATAAATGAATCATCCACTTTGCAATCTTAAATCTTATTCTAATTTCTGTTTCTATTTTTTTTTTTATTTATTTATATAACACGCACCTTTTTTTTATATAGTATTCGTTCAGTAAGTGGTGAAAAAAAATTGTCTAATCAACGTGTGAAGGCTTTTAACCCTTTGGTTACATTTGACGTATCAGTAGGTCATGCATTTGTATATTTATATTTATATATATTATATATATATATTATAATATTAATAATATTAATATTAAATATATTTTTTATTTATATATAATAATTTAATATTAATTTAAATATATATATATATATAAATCATAATATTTCAAAGTTATTTTCAAATAAATTTGTACCCAAAGAGTTAATTGAAAAAATATTAATCGTTTGACAAATCGATATACAACCATAAATCATAATCATCTCGTTGTCATCGTTATTTGTTTTAATATTCTCGTGGAAAAAATAAAAAAAAATAAAAATAAAAACATTGTGCACACAATTTACGAGTTAAGTATGCAAGTTTAAAAAGTGGGACACAAGTATAGAAACGAATACAAGTTTAATGGTAGATTCATTAAACTATAATACATTATGGAGGAGATGGTTCACTTGCAGATATTCCTTGCGAACATTACTTGACGTTTTCTATACGAAGAGAAAGGGTATTATCGGCTATGTCGGTATAAATCTTCGAGCAAAGTAGCAGAAATAGCAATAGCAACAGCAAACAGGTAAACCTGCGTGAACGTTAAGGCAAAACCGATGACTGTCGTGGGAATCTGAAGAGAATCTGAAGAAAATGTATTTCTTGTCTTTTTGTTTTTCTTTTCTCTTTACTTTTCTATCCTCTTTTTACTATCTTTCTTTATTTATTTATTTCTTTCCTTTCTTTCTTTCTTTCTTTCTCATATACGATGCACCCACGAGAGAATGTCGAACGAAACGTGCTTAGTACAAAAAGATAGAAGAGAATTGCTGGGTTACCAACACACAACTTCCGTCTTTTCTTTTAAGATGAGAAAACTTCGTACGACTGACTATCCACAAATAAATGATTTGTTTTATTTTTATTTTTTTTTTTTTTAGACTCCGATAGTATTAGGTTCATCTTCTTTCTTCACTTTTAAACTTATTTTCTTGTATTCAATGTAAATTGTGTGATTGAAATAATTAAATCTGTATTTTATTGTTAGATCGATTAGACGGATTTATTAATTTTGTTAAATTTTATTTAATTTCACGGTAGATTCGATAAACATAGTTTTTTTGTTTTTTTTTTTCTATGGTTTCTATATTATTTATACGAGCATTTTTGTTCTGAAATTATGAAATTAGAGAAAGAGAGAAAGAGAAACGTTTGGTAATAAATACAATTATTCAACCTTATTACGTGTTTTAATATGTCTGATTTATTACATTTGTTAATTATCGATTTAAGAAAGTCACGTTTTATTCGACATCTTTTAACTCAATAATTGGAATTTCTATTATCGAAAAATTAACGTTATTAAGTTAGCGGTGATGATGTATTTTTAAAAGGGTTGGCTATCTTTTTACGTTTATAATCAAAACTCAACGGTTCCAAGAAAAGATCATAGAATTGAAGTGCAAATAATTTAGTCATAGGTATTTTCTACTTTAGCGTTTTTAAATAAAGTATTCGTTACATCTTCACGAATAGAAATATGTATTCGATTTTTTTTTATATATATATTAAACAAAGTAAAATAATATCCGATTAGAATCTTTAATTTCGGTCGTATTTTTGATTATAGATTACAGATAAAAATTATAATTATTTTCTAAATTTCTCAAAATAGAAAAATAATAAACAAATAACTCATTGATACATAAATCATAAAAATAAATAAAAAATTAAAGCCTCGTTTAAATTCGTTTTGATCATCACTAACATAAGTATCAACATGTGTCACAATATTTTAATAAAAATTATTTGCTTTTCACAGTTTCGTTTGTACATAGAAAAATATTAGATTTGTTCAATCAAGTCTAAATAAAATAAAATAAAATAAAATAAAATAAAATAAAATAAAATAAAATAAAATAAAATAAAATAAAATAATATTCAATCTCGTTTAGTATTCGTATGACGATCATCTCAATAGTTGAGATTTGAAAAGGAGAAAATTCAATTAGTTTTACAAGAACGGTATACGAATAAAATATTTTAACCCAAGAGACACAACACAAACACCACATACACACACACACACACTAAGATTGAGTGAATGAGTGAGAGGAAACAGATCGGTCAATAAATGGATCGTAGGCCGATATTAATGTACGTCAATAATGGCAAAACATGGGCTCGTTTTGCTAACTTTGACAGCGATAAGCGACAATAACGGCAATGTCGTTTGACGAGAGAACATTTAACGACAACGAGAGAATAAGAGAGAAAGAGAGAAAGAGAGAGAGAGAGAGAGAGAGAGACATACATACAGATTGGTGAAGGGTGAGAAAGAGGAATGGAAGGTGAAGGGAAAAGGAGGAGAAGAAGGAGGAGGAAGAGGTGGAGTGTACACATCGTTGAAAGAGAGAGAGAAGAGGAAGAGAGCATCGACGAGTTACGGCTCGCCCTAATTACCTGATTTAATTAGCGCGATGAAATTATCGGTTCGTTCGTTCGTTCCGTTCCGTTCATTCGTTCGTTTCGTTCGTTTTGTACCGATCGCGTTTTACAGTATCATACCCAACATTACATGCACCTTTTGTAATCAAAGAACTATGCTTATTTACATGTTACAGTATATAATTTTGTTGCAACACACCTGTGATGCTAATTTTTGGTCAATATTATATATATATATATATATTATCATAATTATGGAAGATAAGGAAACACATTAATAAATGTTAAACTATCGTTTATAGGGTTTTTTTTTTAATCATAATTAAATGCATTTACAAATTTAAGAAAAAAAAAGAAAAATTAAACTATCTTTTTAGAATAATTTCACAATTTATTATATGGGATAATATTAAAGTTGACTATTATGTTGAATGTAATCGTAAAAATGATAACTTTCTTTAATGTTACTGATTAATATAAACCGGTTCTATATATATATATATATATGTATTAAATTGTCAGTTAAATTTAATACCCGAGTTATAATTACGATAAATTAACGATAAAGATTGAACGAGCGTTAATAAGAGGACGATGAAAGTATGTTTTAAAGTAAATACGGATAATGCAATAAAACCGAAATACAATAAACTTCGTGTATGCGAGATAAAAGGTGAAAGTTTATATCAGGAGCTCGTGGAAATGTTGAATGCAATTTATTCTTAACTGTTGTAATAATACACACATATACACATATATTCATTTATATACATATACAACAGATACACACTATTAAACGTCGAGAATAAACGGATTAATGAAGAAGGCGAGAAGAGTTTAAAAGGATCGATCGCGATTTCACCTACCTTTCTCTTTCTTAAAACCTTCTCCGTTGTATTTTGTTCCTTCTTTCTTCTCTCTCTCTCTCTCTCCTTGTTGAAATGTAAGAAGGCGCGATAAGTATCCAACGCGTTTGCCCACTTCTCCTATTGTTTAAATAATCAGAATCCATCGGGTTGGGTGTGTCAACATTGTTCTCTCGGGCGTTATGTTAGGTCTCTCTCTTTCTCTTTCTCTTTCTCTTTTTCTTTTCCTTTTTTCTTTTTCTTTTTCTTTAGCTATTCTCGCTTCTGCATTTACACGTATTACCACTTCTCTTAAGATTATCCTTAACACACACGCATGCACGCACGCACACTTACATATGCATATACACATATGCAGATACACATGTGCATATATATCGGGTAAATATATAGAAAAAATAATAATGTATCTAACTATACTTGGTTTTAAGAATTGTATTATTCTCGTCCTAATAATTTATTCTTTTTTCGTAGATTAATGTATCGATGAACTATGAAATTTAAACTGGAATTTGTTTGTGTGTAAACCATCCAATAGGGTGACTTATAAGTCATGTGAGCTACAACTAAAATTCATTCAAGATCATCCATAATTAATTGGGATTAGAGGAATAAAAAATTTAATATATGTTTTACCAATAACCTTTTTAAAAAAGTCAAAGCTTAAAGTTAATCCTAGAAATAGTATTTTTATTTTCTAACAAACAATAATAATGGACTTATTCAGATAGCTTGTATTAAATGCCTCACCTAGTATATAAATACATATATTACATATATGCGTACGAAAAGAAAGAAAGTATGTATGTGTGTCTCTCTATGAACGTGCACAGTCATAAAGAGCATGAAATTATTTCGAAATATATTTACATACGTATTTACATATGTACTTTTCTTTCTATATATATACTCATGCAAGTGTTTGTATGTGTATGTGTATGTACACAAATGTGTATGCAAGAAGATCGTGCACGCATAGCGACGATTTTGCGATTATACGGAATAACAGTAATAAATTTAAGGTCGCGTGCTTTGCCCTCTCACGAGGTCGGAAACCGAAGGAAATATCGCGTTTACACAAAGCTATGCAAGTGAGAGAGCCTTTATGCATGAAAAACTAACAAAGGATAGGCAGCTGTCATCGTGGGTAACGTCGAGTCATCGGCTACCGTTGTCGTTGTCGTTGTCGTTGTCATTGTCGTTGTCGTTGTCGTTGTTGTCGTTATAGTTGTGTCGTAGTTGCTATCGTCTTTCCTTCGTTATTATTATTATTGTTATTGATGCATCACCACGATTGTATTTCAAATCATTAACTTTGAAAAACCTTATTAGAATTAACTTATCGTTCTAATTATATAAATATGTGGTCAATTAAAGTGTTTCTTTTATTAATAACGTTAGAAAATCCATAGGAAAATGTAAGAATTTAAAATATAATATTTCTGTTTTATTTATTTAATAATTAATAAAATGTTTAATTAATTAATTAATTAATTAATTACGTTAGAAAATCTATAGGAACATTTAAGAATTTATAATAATATTTCTGTTTTATTTATTTGTTTAATAATTAATCAAGTGTTTTTTTAATTAATTAATAACGTTAGAATTTATATAGGAAAATTTAAGAATTTAAAATAATATTTCTTCTATATTTATTTAATAATTTGTTTTATTAATATTTAGCAATCCTAATGGTACTACCCATGTATACCTTCTTATTATAAATAATAATAAATGATTATTTATATCGAACAAAATGCTATTCGTTTATCTAGCATAAAGATATTACACACTCAAATGATATGAATTATTTAATATTAAATTACTGTATAAAAAAATTAAATAGGAAGTATTTAATAAATGAAATACCGTCAGGTAAAAAGAAAATAAGAAGAAGAATAAAAAGATAACATCATATCTTCACTTGACAAAGTCGATTAGCCCTCTCGCGAGGTGCGGCTTAAATGCAGATGGGCGAATTATATTATACATACACCCTTGCAAAAGGTGTAGTTAGAGAAAGAGAGAAAGAAATAGAGTCGGGGACGACCAGTGAGTCACCGTGTGACATTTGACCCCCACCAATGCACCAGTCGCCGCGTGGTGCATCCAGTGGTTCTCAAGCAACTCTTATCTGTAACAACACAACTCGAGAAAAGAACTTACTCATTTTCTTATATATATATATTCTTTTACTAACTGCAATTCTTATCGTCTCATTTACCGGTACGTTAGCCATTTTATAAGGTGTGTAGTACCGTTACCTGTTAAACTCGTTTCCACGCTTTTACAATGTTATCGTATTTATCGATAAGCCAAGTGACACACTCAACATGGGATTTCTTTTTTTTTTATTCTTTTAAAATATACTTCAAACTTGTTTTTTTTTTTTAGATTATATTTAACGCGTTATTAGTAATTAAAATTAGATAATTATGTATATCACTTTCTTTCTAATATTTTCGTTTTTCTTTTGTTATAATATTGCTTCTCAATAATTAAAATATTTCTCAAATAAAAAGGGTACTCTTTTTTTTTTTTTTGAATAAAGAAACACGTAAGTGGAATTATTTATACGTCACACGAATCGCTATTATATTTTAGACAAATTGAAAATCAACGAGAACACATGGGTTTGAATAAGATGATTGGTTGATGTTAGGTTGAGTTCTAAAAAAAGAAAATATAAAATACGATAATCAATCGATTCACGTCGTATATTGTCGTCATGGTCCATTCTCAGTTTTTTTTTATTCTTCTTCTTATTATTATTCTTCTTCTTTTGACGACACCTTCTTCTTTCTCTTACGTTAGACGAAAGAGAATACAAGACTTAATGACTTTGCTAGTTGGCCAGGATCCAAGAAACGAGGAGAACTCGTAGTTTCCGCTAGCGTTGCATCTCAAACGCGAATCTCCTCTTTTTCATCTTTATCTTCTTCGTCTTTATTTTTCGAAACGATATTTCTTTATCCTTATTATCTATCTAAATGTTATCTTTAATTAATCTCGTTAAGAAAATTTTTTTACACCAAATTCATTTGATATATTAATTAATTAATTAATTTGATATATTAATAATTCCATATATAATATTAATTAATTTATTTAATATATTAATTAATTTTATAATATTAGTTGTTTAAAAAATTCATAACATTATTTTTATTCATTTATTTATCACTTAAAAATTTTTTATTATTCGAGAAATAAAATTTGCCAAATTGCAAATATAATTTTATTTTCCCCCCAAAATATTATAGAACACATATTTTAAAGTTAATAATTAAACAACACGTGGATATATATATTTTTTAATTATAATTCACACTTACAATGCAGTTGTATGATAATACGAGCATTGAATAATGATAATGATACGTCTAATTGACAATAAAGTTCGATATAAATTGATTAACTTTGTTTTTCGTAATCTTAAGTGCAAGCTTCGATTTCACCTATTGTTTTATTTTCCTACTTTTAAATAGGGGGGGAAACAAAATGGAAAAAAGAAAAGTAAAAGTAGGAAATCGAATTAGTCGTAGTAGAATTTGTTACATAATTTCATTATAGACGTATGTTTTACAAATGATTCTAAATGAATAAAGGAAGTGTATGTGAGAGAAAGAGACAGAGAGAGAGAGAGAGAGAGTGATAAGGGGAGAGAGGAAGAACGGGGTAGGACAAGATTTCGAAGGCTTGGAACCATTTCCACGAAGTGGATTCTAATTACGACCGAGGATGATACCCGTTTTCCCTTCTCCACCCTTCCTCACCGCTTCCTTCTCTCCTTTAACTTTATCGAATCACTCTGTCAGTGGTTCTCCTTCATCTTAAAAACAAACAAATTATCCTTTTCAATCTTTAATCTAAACGAGAAAGAAGATACGTCTAATCAATTGAATTATTATTATAATAATTATTATTATTAAAAGAACAACTTATAACAAAAGACAAAAATAAAAATATCATTTTCTTTTTCACCAAATATAACTGGAAAGATTAGAAAAAATAAAAAAATAAAATCAAACAAGTAAAAATTCGAACAACTATTCAAAAAAAAAAAAAAAAAAAACAACACAGATAATAAAATAAAATACTTATAGATAGAAAGATGTGTTTCCTTTGCGAAAACGTAAAATTTTTTGGGTAGTTGTTGTCGTCGTCGGGAACTCAAGTCGGTTCTTCTCACTCGGCATCAGTTTAAAGAAGAAAACTTTTGACGAGAAGGAGGAGAAGGGAATATGGGACGGCAGTGAGGACGCACAGCTGGCTGAGAGATTTATTTGCGAGTTTGCGTCTGTTTTCCCGTCGCCACCAAGTGGTGGAAAGAACGAGTGGAGAGATGAGGTGAGGTGAAGTGAGGTGAGGTGAGGAGATGTTAGGAGGGTTTAAGAGGAAGAAGAGGATGAAGAAGAAGAAGAAGGAAGATGAGGATGAGGGGTAACAGGGGAAAGAAGTAGAAAGAGGAGGCTATAGTAAGAGGGGGGAGGAGGGGGGAAGGATACACC